>NW_026527858.1:139411-162649 GCF_017976375.1 Cuculus canorus | reverse complement strand
TCTGCAACAGGAACATGCTCAGGAAAGCTCGATGGTGTATTGGAAACGTTAACTGATAACAGCTAGGAGGCACGCGCTAGCCCAGAATGCTCCTTAGCTCTTTTTCCCTCGAGCACTTTCATTGAAAACTTCAAATCACCTAGTTAAGAAGCCTGTACTATAGATTCTTCATCTGTGATTGCCCTGTTCACTGCAAAATCCTTTCTACCTAACCAACCATGGGAAGTTGATTTTTTTCCTGGAAAGCTGCATGAGAATCAGATCTCTAGCTGAACTGTCACTGCACTCTATGTTTAGGTATCTGCTTTAGTATAGATTGGGCAGCTGCGACATGAACATGCTGAAAAAAGCTCGCTGGTGAATTGGAAACGTTCACCGATAACAGCTAAGGGGTACGCGCTAGCCCAAAATGCCTCTGCTTGTTGGCTCTTTCTCAAGGGAGCGCTTTCATTGCAAACTTCAAACGGCCAAGTGATGAAGCCTGTACTATAGAATCTTCATCTGTGATTCCCCTGTTTCCTGCCAAACCTTTCTGCCTAACCAACCATGGGAAGTTGCTTTTTTCCTAGAAAGCTGCATGAGAATCAGATCTCTAGCTGAACTGTCACTGCACTCTATGTTTAGGAGTCTGCTTAAGTATAGGTTTGGCAGCTGCAACAGGAAAGTTCTCAGGAAAGCGCACTGGTGAATTGGAAACGTTCACCGATAACAGCTAAGGGGCACGCGCTAGCCCAGAATGCTGATGCTCGTTAGCTCTTTCTCCCGATAGAGCTTTCATTGCAAACTGCTAATTGCCAAGAGAAGAAGACTGTACTTTAAATTCTTCATCTGTGATTCCCCTGTTCACTGCAAAATCCTTTCTACCTAACCAACCATGGGAAGTTGCTTTTTTTCCTAGAAAGCTGCATGAGAATCAGATCTCGTGCTGAACTGTCACTGCACTCTATGTTTAGGAGTCTCCTTAAGTATAGGTTGGGCTGCTGCGACAGGAACGTGCTGAGGAAAGCTCGCTGGTGAATTGGAAACGTTCACCGATAACAGCTAAGGTGCACGTGCTAGCCCAGAATGCTCGTTGGGTCTTTCTCCCGCTAGAGCTTTCTTTGCAAACGTCAAATCGCTAAGAGAAGAAGACTGTACTCTAGATTCTTCATCTGTGTTTCCCCTGTTCACTGCAAAAGCTTTCTGCATAACCAACCATGGGAAGTTGCTTGTTTCCTAGAAAGCTGCATGAGAATCAGATCTCTTTCTGAACTGTCACTGCACTCTATGTTTAGGAGTCTCCTTAAGTATAGGTTTGGCATCTGCAACAGGAACGTGCTGAGGAAAGCTCGATGGTGTATTGCAAACATTAACTGATAACAGCTAGGGTGCACGCACTAACCCAGAATGCTCGTTGGCTCTTTCTCCCGCGAGCGCTTTCATTGCAAACTTCAAATCGCCAAGTGAAGAATAATGTACTCTAGATTCTTCATCTGTGTTTCCCCTGTTAACTGCAAAAGCTTTCTGCATAACCAACCATGGGAAGCTGCTTGTTTCCTAGAAAGCTGCATGAGAATCAGATCTCTTTCTGAACTGTCACTGCACTCTATGTTTAGGAGTCTGCTTAAGTATAGGTTTGGCAGCTGCTACAGGAACATGCTCAGGAAAGCACACTGGTGAATTGGAAACGTTCACCGATAACAGCTAGGGGGCACGCGCTAGCCCAGAATGCTAATGCTTGTTAGCTCTTTTTCCCCGGAGCGCATTCATTGGAAACTGCAAATCTCCAAGAAAAGAAGTCTTAAATATAGATAATTCAGTTGTGATTCCTCTGTTCACTGCAAAAGCTTTCTGCCTAACCAACCATGGGAAGTTGCTTGTTTCCTAGACAGCTGCATAAGAATCAGATCTCGTGCTGAACTGTCACTGCACTCTATGTTTAGGTATCTGCTTTAGTATAGGTTTGGCAGCAGCTACAGGAACATGCTCAGGAAAGTGCACTGGTGAATTGGAAACGTTCACCGATAACAGCTAAGGGGCACGCGTTAGCCCGGAATGCTGCTGCTCTTTATCTCTTTCTCCCGATAGAGCTTTCATTGCAAACTTCAAACCGCCAAGTGATGAAACCTGTACTATAGATTCTTCATCCGTGATCCCCCTGTTCCCTGCAAAACCTTTATGCCTAACCAACCATGGGAAGTTCCTTTTTTCTTAGAAATCTGCATGAGAATCAGAACTCATGCTGAACTGTCACTGCACTCTATTTTTAGGAGTCTACTTAAGTATAGGTTAGGCAGCTGCGACAGGAACGTGCTGAGGAAAGCTCGCTGGTGAATTGGAAACGTTCACCGATAACAGCTAAGGGGCACGCGCTAGCCCAGAATGCTGCTGCTCCTTAGCTCTTTTTCCCTCGAGCACTTTCATTGAAAACTTCAAATCACCTAGCCCAGAATGCCTCTGCTCGTTGGCTCTTTCTCAAGGGAAGCGCTTTCATTGCAAACTTCAAACGGCCAAGTGATGAAGCCTGTACTATAGAATCTTCATCTGTGATTCCCCTGTTTCACTGCCAAACCTTTCTGCCTAACCAGCCATGGGAAGCTGCTTGTTTCCTAGAAAGCTGCATGAGAATCAGATATCTTTCTGAACTGTTACTGCACTCTATGTTTAGGAGTCTGCTTAAGTGTAGGTTTGGCAGCAGCTACAGGAACGTGCTTAGGAAAGCTGCACTGGTGTATTGGAAACGTTCACCGATAACAGCTAAGGGGCACGCGCTAGCCCAGAATGCTAATGCTCTTTGGCTCTTTCTCAAGGGAGCGCTTTCATTGCAAACTTCAAACCGCCAAGTGATGAAACCTGTACTATAGAATCTTCATCTGTGATTTCCCTGTTCCCTGCCAAATCTTTCGGCCTAACCAACCATGGGAAGCTGCATTTTTCTTAGAAAGCTGCATGAAAATCAGATCTCTAGCTGAACTCTCACTGAACTCTAAGTTTAGGAGTCTGCTTAAGTATAGGTTTGGCAGCAGCTACAGGAACATGCTCAGGAAAGTGCACTGGTGAATTGGAAACGTTCACCGATAACAGTTAAGGGACACGCGCTAGCCCAGAATGCTGATGCTCGTTAGCTCTTTCTCCCGATAGAGCTTTCATTGCAAACTGCTAATAGCCAAGAGAAGAAAACTGTATTTTAAATTCTTCATCTGTGTTCCCTTGTTCACTGCAAAATCCTTTCTACCTAACCAATCATGGGAAGTTGCTTGTTTCCTAGAAAGCTGCATGAAAATCAGATCTCTTTCTGAACTATCACTGCACTCTAAGTGTAGGAGTCTCCTTAAGTATAGGTTTGGTATCTGCTACAGGAACATGCTCAGGAAAGCTCGCTGGTGAATTGGAAACGTTCACCGATAACAGTTAAGGGACACGCGCTAGCCCAGAATGCTGCTGCTCGTTAGCTCTTTCTCCTGCGAGAGCTTTCTGTGCAAACTTCAAATCGCTAAGAGAAGAAGACTGTACTATAGATTCTTCATCTGTGATGCCCCTATTCCCTACTAAAAACTTTCTGCCTAACCAACCATGGGAAGTTGCTTTTTTCTTAGAAAGCTGCATGAGTATCAGATCTCTTGCTGAACTGTTACTGCACTCTGTGTTTATGTATATGCTTTAGTATTGATTGAGCAGCTGCGACAGGAACGTACTCAGGAAAGCTCGATGGTGTATTGGAAACGTTAACTGATAACAGTTAGGGGGCACGCGCTAGCCCAGAATGCTGATGCTTCTTAGCTCTTTTTCCCCGTATCGCATTCATTGGAAACTGCAAATCTCCAAGAAAAGAAGCCTGAAATATAGATAATTCATCTGTGATTCCCCTGTTCACTGCAAAATCCTTTCTACCTAACCAACCATGGGAAGTTGCTTGTTTCCTAGAAAGCTGCATGAGAATCAGATCTCTTACTGAACTGTTAATGCACTCTATGTTTAGGAGTCTCCTTAAGTATAGGTTGGTCTGCTGCAACAGGAACGTGCTGAGGAAAGCTCGCTGGTGAATTGGAAATGTTCACCGATAACAGCTAAGGGGCACGCGCTAGCCCGGAATGCTGATGCTCTTTGGCTCTTTCTCAAGGGAGCGCTTTCATTGCAAACTTCAAACCGCCAAGTGATGAAACCTGTACTATAGATTCTTCATCTGTGATTCCCCTGTTTCCGGCAACACCTTTCTGCCTAACCAACCATGGGAAGTTGCTTGTTTCTTGGAAAGCTGCATGAGAATCAGATCTCTTGCTGAACTGTCACTGCACTCTATATTTAGGAGTCTCCTTAAATATAGATTGGTCTGCTGCGACAGGAACGTGCTCAGGAAAGCTCGCTGGTTAATTGGAAACGTTCACCGATAACAGTTAAGGGACACGTGCTAGCCCAGAATGCTGCTGCTCGTTAGCTCTTTCTCCCGCGAGAGCTTTCTTTGCAAACGTCAAATCGGTAAGAGAAGAAGACTGTACTATAGATTCTTCATCTGTGATTCCCCTATTCCCTGTAAATCTTTTCTGCCTAACCAACCATGGGAAGTTGCTTGTTTCCTAGAAAGCTGCATGAGAATCAGATCTCTTGCTGAACTGTCACTGCACTCTATGTTTAGGAGTCTGCTTAAGTATAGGTTTGGCAGCAGCTACAGGAACATGCTCAGGAAAGCGCACTGGTGAATTGGAAACGTTCACCGATAACAGCTAGGAGGCACGCGCTCGCCCAGAATGCTGCTGCTCTTTGGCTCTTTCTCAATGGAGCGCTTTCATTGCAAACTTCAAACCGCCAAGTGATGAAACCTGTACTATAGATTCTTCATCTGTGATTTCCCTGTTCCCTGCCAAATCTTTCTGCCTAACCAACCATGGGAAGTTGCTTTTTTCTTAGAAATCTGCATGAGAATCAGATCTCTAGCTTAACTGTCACTGCACTCTATGTTTAGGAGTCTCCTTAAGTATAGGTTTGGCATCTATAACAGGAACGTGCTCAGGAAAGCTCGATGGTGAATTTGAAACTTTCACAGATAACTGCTAAGGGGCACACGCTAGCCCAGAATGCTGATGCTCGTTAGCTCTTTCTCCCACGAGAGCATTTAATGCAAATATGAAATCGCCAAGTGAAGAAGCCTATAGATTCTTCATCTGTGATTCCCCTGTTCACTGCAAAATCCTTTCTACCTAACCAACCATGGGAAGTTGCTTTTTTGCTAGAAAGCTGCATGAGAATCAGATCTCTAGCTGAACTGTCACTGCACTCTATGTTTAGGAGTCTGCTTAAGTATAGGTTTGGCATCTGCAACAGGAACATGCTGAGGAAAGCTCGATGGTGAATCTGAAACGTTCACCGATAACAGCTAAGAGGCACGCACTAGCCGAGAATGATGATGCTTGGTAGCTCTTTGTCCCCAGAGTGCATTCATTGCAAACTGCAAATCTCCAAGAAAAGAAGGCTGTACTATAGATAATTCAGCTGTGATTCTCCTGTTCACTGCAAAAGCTTTCTGCCTAACCAACCATGGGAAGTTGCTTGTTTCGTAGACAGCTGCATGAGAATCAGATCTCTTGCTGAACTGTCACTGCACTCTGTGTTTAGGTATCTGCTTTAGTAAAGATTGGGCAGCTGCGACAGGAACGTACTGAGGAAAGCTCGCTGGTGAATTGGAAACATTCACCGATAACAGCTAGGGGGCACGCGCTACCCTAGAATGCAGCTGCTCGTTAGCTCTTTCTCTTGCGAGAGCATTCACTGCAAACTGGAACTCTCTAAGAGAAGAAGACTGTATTACACATTCTTCATCTGTGATTCCCCTATTCCCTGTAAATTCTTTCTGCCTAACCAACCATGGGAAGTTTCTTGTTTCCTGGAAAGCTGCATGAGAATCAGATCTCTTGCTGAACTGTCACTGCACTCTGTGTTTAGGTATCTGCTTTAGTATTGATTGAGCAGCTGCGACAGGAACGTGCTCAGGAAAGCTCGATGGTGTATTGGAAACGTCAACTGATTACAGCTAGGGGGCACGCGCTAGCCTTGAATGCTGATGCTCGTTAGCTCTTTCTCCCGCGAGCGCTTTCATTGCAAACTTCAAATCGCCATGTGAAGAAGACTGTACTCTAGATTCTTCATCTGTGTTTCCCCTGTTCACTGCAAAAGCTTTCTGCATAACCAACCATGGGAATCTGCTTGTTTCCTAGAAAGCTGCATGAGAATCAGATCTCTTTCTGAACTGTCACTGCACTCTAAGTGTAGGAGTCTGCTTAAGTATAGGTTTGGCAGCAGCTACAGGAACATGCTCAGGAAAGCTCACTGGTGAATTGGAAACTTTCACCGATAACAGCTAAGGGGCAAGCGCTAGCCCAGAATGCTGCTGCTCGTTAGCTCTTTCTCCCGATAGAGCTTTCATTGCAAACTGCTAATCGCCAAGAGAAGAAGACTGTACTTTAAATTCTTCATCTGTGATTCCCCTGTTCACTGCAAAATCCTTTCTACCTAACCAACCATGGGAAGTTGCTTGTTTCCTAGAAAGCTGCATGAGAATCAGATCTCTTGCTGAACTGTCACTGCACTCTATGTTTAGGAGTCTGCTTAAGTATAGGTTTTGCAGCTGCGACAGGAACATGCTCAGTAAAGCTCACAGGTGAATTTTAAATGTTCACTGATAACAGCTAAGGGGCACGGGCTAGCCCAGAATGCTGCTGCTCGTTAGCTCCTTCTCCCGCGAGAGCATTCAGTGCAAACTGCAACTCGCTAAGAGAAGAAGACTGTATTCTAGATTCTTCATCTGTGATTCCCCTGTTCCCTGCAAAACCTTTTTGCCTAACTAGACGTGGAAAGTTGCTTGTTTCCTAGAAAGCTGCATGAGAATCAGATCTCTTGCTGAACTGTCACTTCACTCTATGTTTAGGAGTCTGCTTAAGTATAGATTGGGCAGCTGCGACAGGAACGTGCTGAGGAAAGCTCGCTGGTGAATTGGAAACGTTCACCGAGAACAGCTAAGGGGCAGGCGCTAGCCCAGAATGCTGCTGCTCGTTAGCTCTGTCTCCCGCTTGAGCTTTCATTGCAAACTGCAAATTGCCAAGAGAAGAAGACTGTACTATAGATTCTTCATCTGTGATTTCCCTGTTCACTGCAAAACCTTTCTGCCTATCCAGCTATGGGAAGTTGCTTGTTTCCTTGAAAACTGCATGAGAATCCGATCTCTTGCTGATCGGGGAGAACCCCCCGACCCCGTCCCTGGGGGGGTCCACGGCCGGGATGGATGGAGTCCCGGGAGGTGTCCCAGGGGGTGGAACTTTCTGGCTTTGATGTCCTTCCAGCGCTGCTGTCCCCCGTTGCTTCCTGCATCCATGCAGCCGCAGCTGCAGCTCTGTGGTGTTATTAGATCCCCCCAGGGATCACCCCCTCCCCTCCCTGCAGCGCTGCAGCCGCCCCTGCGCCATCGCTGCTGGCGTCCCCCATGCTTGGAAGCTGCCGGTCCTAAAGCCGCGTGTTTGTGCCACTCTCGGATCTGCAACTGCTGCTGCCTCTAGGAGAGACGGGGGGAACATGCATGGCGCAGGCAATGCATGATGCAGGTGATGCACCGTGCCAGCAATATGTGTTGCAGGCAATGCGTGTTGCATGTGTTGCATGGTGTATGTGACACACAGCACAGGCAATGCATGGTGCAGGTTGTGCACGGTGCAGGAGATGCATAGTTCAGGTGATGCATGGTGGTGGTGATGCACCGTGCCAGCAGTATGTGTTGCAGGCTATGCATGATATGTGTGATGCATTGTGCATGCGACACACAGCACAGGCAATGTGTGGTGCAGCTGATGCACTGTGCTATCCATGCATGGTGCAGGTGATGCATGGTTGGGGAGATGCATGGTGCTGGTGATGCACCGTGCCCGCAATACCTGGTGCATGCGATGCAAGTGGCCCTGCAGCCCCAGCGCTGATCACCCGCTCTCCGTGCCGGATTATCCCAACATGCCGGATTATCTGGACACAGTGGCAGTGGCGCAGAGCCCAACGTACCAAGCGGCGCTGAGCTCCGGGTCTGCTCCAGGGTGGCCACCAGCAGGACCCCAGGTGAGATGTGGCCACCAAGAGCCGCATGAGGACCACCAAAGTGCAGGGATGGGATGGGGCGCAGCCTCGGGGGGGAGGGCGAAAGGATGAATTGGGAGAGGCCTGAGGAGGAGGACTTGGGGGGTGAAGGGTGAGAAGGTCCATGTGAGCCACCACGCGTGTCCTTGTCTGCATCCAGAGCGGTGGGACCAGCAGGGAGGGAGGGGGTCCTGTCCCTCTGCTCCTCTCTGGTGAGACCCCACCTGGAGCTCCGTGTCCATTCTGGAGTCCTCAGCACAAGGAGGACGTGGAGCTGCTCCAGAGGAGGCCACGGAGATGATCTGGAGATCCCACCAAATGGGAATGACATGGAACCAGTCCAGCGGCATCTCGGATGGACGGGATCCACCTGGACTTCTGCAAAGCCTTTGACGTGGACCCCCACGACGTCCTTCTCTCTACATCGGAGAAAGATGGATTTGATGGGTGGACAGTACAGCGGATAAGAAACTGGTTGGGTGGTCATATTCAAAGAGTAGTGGTCAATGGCTCAAAGTCGAGATGGAGATCCGTGATGAGTGGTGTCCCTCAGGGGTCCGTACCAGGACTGGTGTCTTTCAATATCTTCATCGATGATATTGACAGTGAGATTGAGTGCACCTTCAGCAAGATTGGAGAGGACACCGAGATGAGAGGTGCAGGTGCTCTGCCAACAGCTCCGGAGGGGTCACCAAGAGATCATGGAAGCATTTGGTTGGGAAAGACCTTGGAGACCGTTAAGTCCAAATCTATGTGTTCACACCAAGCTGAGAGGTGCAGGTGTCACTCCAGAAGGACGGGATGGATCCAGAGGGACCCGGAAAGGCTGGAGAAGTGGGGCTGGAGAACCTCATGAGGTTCCATAAGGCCAAGTGTAAGTTCCTGCACCTTGGTTGGGGCAATCCTCATTTTCAGCACACGATGGGGGATGATGGGATGGAGATCAGCGCTGAGGAGAAGGACTCGGAGCGCTGAGGGAGGAGAAGCTCAAGAGGAGCCCCAACATGCGCTCCAAGCCCAGAACCCCCCCGTGTCCTGCGCTGCACCCAGAGCAGCGTGGCCAGCAGGGAGGGACGGGATTCTGACCCTCTGCTCCGCTCCGGGGAGACCTCATCTGGAGTATCATGTCCAGTTCTGGAATCCTCAACATAAGGAGGAGATGGAGCTGTTGGAATGGGTCCAGAGGACGCTCCAAGGATGCTGCGAGTGCTGGAGAACCTCCCTACGAGGACACACTGAGAGCGTTGGGGTTGTCCAGGATGGGGCAGGGAGGGGTTGCTGCCCCTCTGCTCTGCTCTGGAACCTGCGCCCCGCCCCCCCCCCCCCCGAGACCCCCCCTTGAACCCCCCCCCCACTGCACCCCCACAATGCCCCGGTGCTGCCCCACCCTGCAGCCCCCCCAACGCCCCCCATCCCACAGCATCCGAGGGCCCCCCCCATCCAGGTTCCCGTTGTCAGATCTCTGTACATAACAAACATTGGTGCATTCTTTTGCTCATCACTCTCATGACTATGCATCCATGCTGATGGTTCTTTCTGATCTCCAAATATACAGAGATGCTTTTGCTTCCTCCATTGTCATGTTGAATTGTCGATGTAGTCCTCGTGCATTTTGGCGAAAGGCATTATGCGCTTCTCGTGCCTTCACAAAATCGCTCAGTGGTGCGGCCAAAGATACGAGTTGATCTGCTCTAGAATTTCCTCCTCCGAGTCCTTCTGTCCACATAGGACTTCTCATATGTACTATGCAAAAAGGGCACCTTCGTTGTCGGATAGCTGACTGTAGTTGTCCAATTAACTCAAACAAGCGTTGATTGTGTATTTCTTTTATCCGAGCATCTTCTACACCATTCGCTATCTTGGCAACATACATGGAGTCCGTTACTCCATTCAGATCACGATGCATCCACTGAGAAAAAGACCAGACAACAGCTGTCAGTTCAAGGCTCTGTAAGGAATCCTCTGGAACTGCAGTCAATA
Source organism: Cuculus canorus (assembly GCF_017976375.1). Taxonomy (NCBI): domain Eukaryota; kingdom Metazoa; phylum Chordata; class Aves; order Cuculiformes; family Cuculidae; genus Cuculus; species Cuculus canorus. The sequence goes on along the minus strand of NW_026527858.1, from coordinate 152,581 downwards.
GTTGATGCTTCCAAGTCTTTCCCTCATACCAAGTGGCTGCAGCTCGTCGGGACTTCTTTCCTGCATCAGTATAAACAGTAATTGCGTGTTCCAAGGGTCGTTGGCTACGTTTCGGGCGTTCCACCCAATTCTTATTGCTTATCCATTTCAGTACAGGCAATTTGAATGATTCAGCTGGGATGGGACAGGCGTCACTGAGTAAGCTTAATTGCAAAGCTGATGAGTTTTGTAGCCACCATTCCAAATTATTTCTACGTATGGGTAAGTAAATAACATTGGGCTCAGCCCAAAAATTTGTCTTATGCGCAAGCGACCTTTTCGAATGATCTCTGCTAGATTTCCCGTTTTTTCCTGTATTGTCGTTTTTGGCTGCATACTTGTAAAGATCCATTCGAGTACTCTAATCTCCCCCTTTTTCTTTATTTGCGTAAGGGCTCCGATACATTGGGATGACTCTTGGAGAATTGTGAGGTCCACGGGCCAGTTGGGATCTATACGACCCACTGTGCGGTCGCTTTTTAGGCGACATGCAGCGGCAGGACGGTGAGTACTGCGGTGGGGTGGCCATCTGAGGTGGTGGGGCAGTTCCTTGTGATGGGAAAAGCCTAGGAAAACCTAAGCGGGAGCGGGGCGGGGGGTGCTCGGCTCCTGACACGTGGCAGCGGACGGTCCCGCGCGGTGCCTGACGGGAGGGGGCGGTCCCAGCGGATACCACGGGAGATTTAAATGGTCTCTTGGGAGCACGGCGACTGGGAGCGCGGCGAAGAGGAGCGAAGCAAAGAGGTGCGAGGCAGGTTATTACAAAGGGGCAGTTTGAGCGGCAATTGGAGCGGTCAGGGTGAGCAGGAAGGGCTCAGGGAGAGGCTGGTGGCTGACCATGGTGGCTACCAGGCAGAAGATTAAAACTGCTCCAGGTGCTGCAGCGAGCAGGATGGATACTGCCACCCAGACAGAGCCTCAGTGGGTCCGTGCAGCCACGCAGACCCTGGGCTGTAGGCAGTGCCCCCCTCCCACACCAGCCCGTGCCTCTGGTACCGCTACACTTGTGGGAGCTGTGCACGAGTCGCAGAACTCTTTCACATGGTGGCAGAGCTGATCATGGGGTGACCCACCCACCCCCAGGTTTTCTTACTAGGGATGGGTCATACTTGTCTCGAAGGGGGACTAAAGTTATCTCTAAAAATCTAGTTAGGGTCTTAAATAGAGCTTTAAACTAGATGTGAAGGGGGAAGGGGAAGAGACCAGGCTAGTTGGGAATGAGCCTAGAAGTGGGAATCCGGCGGCTGAGAAATGGTGTGCTGGAGAGGACCACCAGTACACCACAACAGGGCAAGTGAGGGCGAGTACAAGTGGGGACAGTAAGGATGAAACTGGGTCTGTGGAATTAGTTATTCCAAGGACCAGTCAATCGAGAATAAACTCTCTTCCCTTTACGAGGGCTGAAGGTTCATCAGCCCAGCTGAAGTGCATTTACACCAATGCACACAGCATGGGCAATAAGAAGGATGAGCTGGAAGCTGTTGTAGGGCAAGGTGACTATGATGTCATTGCCATCACAGAAACGTGGTGGGATGACTCACATAACTGGAGTACAGCTATATTGGGATATAAACTCTTCAGGCGGGACGGGAAGGGTAGGAAAGGAGGCGGGGTAGCCCTCTATGTTAAAGAGTGCTTTGATACTCTTGAACTGGATTACGGTGAGGATGGGATCGAGTGCCTATGGGTTAAAATCAGAGGAGCCCACAAGAAGGGGGACTTTGTGATAGGAGTCTGTTACAGACCACCCAGCCAAGAAGAAGCAGCTGATGAGCTCTTCTATAAACAGCTGGGGACAGTCTCTAAATCTCTGCCTCTTGTCCTTGTGGGTGACTTTAATTTTCCGGATGTCTGCTGGGAGTACAATACAGCAGAAAGGAAACAGTCTAGGAGGTTCCTGGAGTGCATCGAAGACAACTTCCTTGCACAACTGGTTAGCGAACCAACAAGGGAGGGTGCCTTCCTAGACCTGCTGTTTGTGAATAGAGAAGGTCTTGTTGGGGATTTGACGGTTGGAGGACGCCTGGGATTAAGCGATCATGAGATGATAGGGTTTTCAGTTCTAGGTGGGATTAAGAAGGGGGTTAGCAAAACAGTCACATTAAACTTCCAGAGGGCAGACTTTGGCCTGTTCAGAAGGTTGATTAGCAAAGTCCCGTGGGAAACAGTCCTTCAGGGCAAGGGAGCCCATGAGGGTTGGGCGCTCTTGAAAAATGAAATCCTAGCAGCTCAAGAGCAAGCCATCCCTGTGTTCCGGAAAAGGAGCCGGCGGGGGGAAAAGCCAGCTTGGTGGAGCAGGGAGATCTCAAGAGGTGTCAATAATAAGAAGAAGCTCTATGTGCTTTGGAGGAAAGGACAGGCATCTTGGGTGGACTACAGGGACAAAGTGAGATCGTGCAGGGAAAAAATCAGGAGGGCCAAGGCCCAACTAGAAATAAAACTCGCTAAGTCTGTGAAAGACAACAAAAAGTCTTTCTACAAATACATTAACAGGAAAAGGAGGACGAGGGAGAATATCCAGTCTCTATTGGATGCAGAAGGAATAACAGTGACAGGGGATAAGGACAAGGCTGAGGTACTTAATGCCTTCTTCGCCTCAGTCTTTAATAGCAAAGGAAGTTGTTCCTTCTGTTTACAAATCCAAGAGTTAGAGGGGCAGAATGAGGCTCCCGTGATCCAAGAGGAGGCGGTTAGAGACTTGCTTGCCCAGCTAGACTCCCACAAGTCTATGGGGCCGGATGGGATCCACCCAAGAGTATTGAAGGAGCTGGCAGATGTCCTTTCCAAACCCCTATCCATCATCTTCCAGAGGTCCTGGCTGACTGGGGAAGTTCCACTAGACTGGAGGCTGGCTGATGTTGTGCCCATCTACAAGAAGGGTTGCAGAGAGGATCCGGGGAACTACAGGCCTGTCAGTCTCACCTCAGTGCCGGGGAAAGTCATGGAACAGGTGATCTTGAGTGCTATCATGAAGCACATGCAAGAGAACCGGGTGATCAGGCCCAGTCAACATGGGTTTACAAAAGGCAGATCTTGCCAAACTAACCTGATCACCTTCTATGACAAAATCACTCGACTACTGGATGGGGGAAAGGCTGTGGATGGAGTCTTCTTGGACTTCAGTAAAGCCTTTGACACAGTTTCTCACAGCATTCTGCTGCGGAAACTGTCAGCCTCTGGCCTGGACAGGCGCACACTCTCCTGGGTTGAAAACTGGTTGGATGGCCGGGCCCAGAGAGTGGTGGTCAATGGAGTTAACTCCAGCTGGAGGCCAGTCACAAGTGGAGTTCCTCAGGGCTCAGTACTGGGTCCAGCTCTGTTCAATGTCTTTATCAATGACCTGGATGAAGGCATTGAGTGCACCCTCAGCAAGTTTGCAGATGACACTAAGCTGGGAGGAAGTGTGGATCTGCTGGAGGGTAGGGAGGCTCTGCAAAGGGATCTGAACAGGCTGGACCTGCTGGGCCGAGACCAATGGCATGAGGTTTAACAAGGCCAAATGCCGGGTCCTGCACTTGGGGCACAACAACCCTATGCAGCGCTACAGACTGGGGGAAGAATGGCTGGAGAGCTGCACGGAAGAGAAGGACCTGGGGGTGCTGGTTGACAGCCGACTGAACATGAGCCAGCAGTGTGCCCAGGGGGCCAAGAAGGCCAACGGCATCTTGGCTTGTATCAGAAATGGGGTCACCAGCAGGTCCAGGAAGGTTATTCTCCCTCTGTACTCGACCCTGGTGAGACCGCACCTCGAATACTGTGTTCAGTTCTGGACCCCTCACCACAAGAAGGATGTTGAGGCTCTGGAGCGTGTCCAGAGAAGGGCAACAAAGCTGGTGAGGGGGCTGGAGAACAAGTCGTACGAGGAGCGGCTGAGAGAGCTGGGGTTGTTTAGCCTGGAGAAGAGGAGGCTGAGGGGAGACCTTATTACTCTCTACAACTACCTGAAAGGAGGTTGTGGAGAGGAGGGAGCTGGGCTCTTCTCCCAAGTGACAGGGGACAGGACAAGAGGGAATGGCCTGAAGCTCCATCAGGGGAGGTTCAGGTTGGATATCAGAAAAAAATTCTTCACAGTAAGAGTCATTGGGTACTGGAACAGCTGCCCAGGGAGGGGGTCGAGTCGCCTTCCCTGGAGGTGTTTAAGGAACGGGTGGATGAAGTGCTGAGGGACATGGTTTAGGGAGTGTTAGGAATGGTTGGACTCGATGATCCAATGGGTCCTTTCCAACCTTGTGATTCTGTGATTCTGTGATTCTGTGATACACAGAAGCTCCGTGGCCGGCTTCAGCAGCAGTTACTCAGCAGCCTAAATGTGCTTTGTATAGGGCGCTCTTATGCTGCAGCCAACATTCTATTGAGCAGCCAAGGATGCTAATTTCTTTTAAAGCCATTAAGAAGCAACATAAATTATGATAATAACTACAAGAAAATATGCAATGGCTTCTGCAAAAACCTTTCCTTCTAAAAGCAATCAAATGTTGGCAGCTCAACCTCAGACTTGTGTATTTAAATCAGATTTGAAAGACTAACTTCAGTAATAACATTTAGCTTTGGAACCTGATTTGAAGAAAAGCATAGGGACTGCAATGTGTGGAGGAAGCAATCAATTCCACTACATTGTTATCCATAGGATGAATTACATAAACAGTTCTTGCAGTGAGGTCTAGAAATTCAATTCCTTTTCCATTGGTCTTATTGCCTTGCCAAAAAAAAGTGGTGTCACTCTATTTTTTGTCACGCATAATCTTGTTAATGCCTCCTTTCATTTCAGAGTACGTGTGTGTGCGTGTGTGTGTGTTGAAAGGATAGTGGTGGCAAATGAAAACTTGAAAAGCTATTGAAGGACCTGTTACCTGTTACCAGTAATGTTCCTTAATTTCATCCTTTCCCATCCTGTCTAAAGACAAGTCAATCAATTAATATTATAGAAATGAACCTTGCAAAGCGGGTGCTATTGATACATTTTGTAGGTCTGAAAGTGAATTCTTTCTTTAATTTTCCTTGCCAAGAGTATTGTATTGTGAATTGGGTCCACTGTAAGATGATCAAACCCATCAATTCACTTCATTTCTCGTTAACACACTTGCTGTCTAACGCATAAAATAAAGGCTTGGCCATCAGCCGGTGCGCTCTTCTTACAGGGCTGGAATGTGTAGTCAGCACTATAAGATGAGCACTCCTCATTACCATTCCTCTCACTCCTCTGCTAGAGATTCAGCTGGGTCGGCAAGCTCTGCCACTGAAATCCTCAGAGCTTTTGCTTTCCTATATGGAGAATGTGGACTTGGCCATCAGCAGCACAGAAAGGGTGCGAAGTGGCTGCTACAGCCCATTTGCCCCGTGGGACAAAAGATGCAATTTTCTGAGTCTATATTATGTCCATAGCGTAACAGCCCTCCCCAGCAAGGATCAACAGATTAGGATTTCAGTCCACCCTTAGTGAGCAGTTTAAGGACAAGCCCTTAAACTTAAGGACAAGGCCTTAAACTGTGGTGTCACACAAAAGTCTCTTGTATGTTCACAAATTGTGTCCAAACATAGTCTTGATTTGGGTTATGGAAATTACTGGGCCTGAACTCAAGACCAAAATCAGCTCCAGGACAAGCAATGCCTTTCCCCAGCATCTAAAAAAGGAGGTGGAGGAAAGAAGAGGCACGTGCAGGATGAATTATATTTTTCATTCACTGCCTGGGAGAAACTTAGCAGGCAAGCTGTGTGCCATGTTGATGTATTTTTCAGTGACAGTGACGGCTTGCACACAGCATGTCCTCTTGGATAGATTTACTCCTAGCTCCCCCTCTAATTCCTTTGCAGAGCCCAAGAGCAGGTGGAAATGAAAATACTTGCAATAAACAGGCCCACACAGCTTGAATGCATGTCCTGCAGTAATGCCATCAATCCTTCATTCTTTCCTAAGGATGCATCCTACAAAATTTGCTGGCGTCTATTTACTGTCTTTCATTTGTACAGGACAGTTACAGAGACATGACAGCACATACTATGGAGAGACAAGTAGGAGCACTTTTTCTTGGCATACTGGTAGTGTGTACTATCAGCTACCATGTAGACAGTTTAACCCACAGTCAGCTATAAGGCTTGGATGCAGATATGAATTGCTTAGTCCCAAGCCACGATGGACTTTGTCTTCCATTACTAAAAGGTATGTCTGCGTAGATGTAGCAGAGAGCTTTGAAAGGAATCTAGGTCAAAGCAAAGAAGCTCAGCAGATTCCTAGGCTTGTGCTGCTACCTGGTGGAATCAGCTTGGGAAGAAGACACTTCAGAAGAGGCAGGAACTGAGGAGCTGATGAGGAACTGTTCACTGGAGGCTTTTTAGAATCAAATGTTAGGATTGGAAGTCATGTCAACACAAACGGTTCACAAGTATCACAAGACAGCAGGCTGCAAGCAGGGACTTACAATCCTCCCCAGTGCAGTAGGTCTGCTCTTTCCTGCTGTTCCAAAGGCATCGGTAGCATCCATCATAATAGGAACAGATGATATCTGGCCCTTGGTCAAATGGATAGCCGCCCAGAGGGTAAGATGTGAACTTTAAACTCAGAAGTGTAGACTTTTCTCCTTGCTACAGGGCAGTATGAAGAGGACAAACTCCTTGCTAAGTAGAGGACCCAAAAGCCATATCAGAAATGTATTCCTTCCTGCCTCCCCCTGTCCTCTCCATCTAGCATGGGATCAGTGCGGGGAGGAGGTGTAAAGTTGTGCACTAGTCCCCGTTCCTCACTGGTCAGCACAAACACCTTCTTTGTGTGTCTGGCTGCTCTTAGCTGTGCTACTTACGGCAGCTTTCGGCCTGGCTGCGTGGAAAACCTTGATATGGCCCCAGGTTTGGCATTTCCTCTCCTCAGACTTGCTCATGTCAAAGTGGCTGGGAAAGAAATATCGGTTGTGGCAGCAATCTCTTTACTAGAACCATGAGAGAAGGAAATAAATAGAGCGTTTTGAAAGAAAATTCTCAGGTCATTGTACACCACAGACCTAAGAATCACGGGGAGATAGGAAGGGGAGTCGGGGTCTAAAAATCATCAAGCAGATATCCTGAGAAGCAAGGAGGACACGGACTGTCACTCAGAAGACCAGGCAGCAAAAAGACATCCTGCCTTGACGCTACAGAAGCCAGAAGAGGCTCATGAATGGCCTCCGTATTACTTAAAGCCAACTTCCTCAGCTGATGAAGTGCTTTAATACAGAGCAACGAGTCTAATTTTATTTTTGAGGATGAAAGTGTGATAAATATTCTGTGCCTGCAAAGTCCTACTTTAGTTCAAATTGTTTATAACTTTTCACAGCCTAAGCTTCTGTCAAGTTTAACTTCATTCCTTCTAAAAATGATATTCTAGACTGTAGTGCTAAAAGGGGAAAAAGCTGTCAGGGAAAGAGTAATTTCTGCTATTGAGTTCCCTATTTTCTTCTAAACAAGTTTTATTTATTCTGCTGGGCTCAGGTCATTTCATTCCGAGAGTCTCTGGCATACATCTGTTATGCTACTGAAAAAGGAAACCATCTCATAGGGATGAAAAACTCCCACTAGATCCCCCAAATATCTCACATAATGTTATGTTTTTGTTATTAAACTTCACTCACACTTAAAAGCTCCTGGTAAATTCAGAAAGAATGGTTTCTCTTCCTTGTTGTGTTAAATTTAGTTAGATCTAAATGTGAGAGCCACAATAAAAACTAAATATGTTACTTTAATTACAAATTTCTGAGAGTATGTTCTCATGGCTTGAGTTATGAATTCACCACATACATCACATTCCTTGACACCTTTTGGTGGAATGGCTACTTCAACAGGAAAAAGCTCAGATAGCAATTGAATATCCAGCAATGGGGACAATATTGTCAAGAATAGCCAATAATTGACAACCATTAACAGTCTTACATGGTCAAGCAGATGTTTCAGAATATCCTCTCGTAACAAATGTTGTGGGGTGCACAGATGAATATATGAAAATAAGAGCTCTTTCCGAGCCTGCTGAGTTGCCCGGAAGCATTCACGTGCCTTCAGCAGCTGCTGAAGCAGCTGATAGCTGAGGCACTTCATCAGAACAGACACTACATTTGGTTTTTCTGCTACAGACAGACATTTGTGTCTGTCCTTTCTCCCTCTCTTTTTGTGTTGTGCACCTGCCTTATTGCAACAGGACTTCAGCTTGCTGGGCATTAATTATTAAATGTGTCAGGCTGGATCAAATACTAATTTATTCTCTTTATTATGTAAAAGTGCTATCCTCTCTTTACTCAGATTGAACAAACGTTTGAGCTTTACTCTTCAGTCTATTTTGAATGAAAGTTCTTACAAAGTGACTTGTTGAGGAATCTGGCTCCCAAATAGGTATGAATGCATATGTATTTGGTAAGGAGTTTTGGACCAGCAAACTCGTTGAGGTGTTACGGTTTTTTTGTTAATGTAAAAATAAAATATCTGTTGTTTTAAACTACTCCAAGGTGGTTTTTGCCTTACAACTTTTATTTATATACTTATATAGAAATATTGTTGGTTCTTTTATGTCATGTGTATCCCTTTAAGAGGTATTTTTTCATTTACCTGCATAATTGGAGAGGAAAATGTTTGCTAACAAAACAAAGTCATTGCTTTGGCTCTTAATTTCCTGGTTTTATGTTGGAATTGATAGGCGATTCTTTCTTAGATACAAGAAGGAAGGAGCTGCTAATCAATTAATAACTCATTCACATTGTAATCACAGAGCTACACCAAACCATTACTGCTGATTGATATCCAAAAAGTACCCACTGGTCTCAGCAAATTGGGTCACCCAAATCTTGCCCATAATTGATTTCAATCCAGCATGAACCAAAGGGCATCACAGCAATCTGTGTAGGATAATCAAGACAGGCTTGGTATTAAATAACAGAGGGTAATATATTTATTGTTGTAGCATCTAATGGTTAATTTTGTAATTGCATTCTTTCCTACTAGAATTCACTGGCAGAAGTGTTTAAAAATATATTTAACTTCATCTGATGTAATAGCTAAGTAGAACCTAGGCTTTTATTTAAATATTCATCTTAGGAGTGTCATCCATATCTATTGCAATTTGCTTTAATTTCTATTGCTTTCAAATTTGTTTTCCCAATGACAGTACTTTCATTAAAAGGTATTTCAGCACTTCCTTCTCATTGATTCGAAAAGAGGAAAGTAGGCAGGGACGCTGGAGGAATTGGCCTGGAATCCTGTACTAATGTACAGAAAAAAATACTTAGAAAAGTAGAGACAATAGCAGTTCTCCAATTCTTCCCCTGGCTGTGCTAACGCAATAAGTCTCTTTTGAAGAGAACACGTGTTTTGTGGTTTTTTTCATAAAGGTAGTTCCATCCACACATTAGTTCTGTATTTGGCTTTAATTACTGTTTTGGATTGATTGCACAAGTAAGAACCAAGAATACGGATTTATTTGAGGATTCAGAAGACCATTCAGTAGAAATGAGATGCAGGCATATTCAGTAAATCATATACACTCATCATCAAGACTGATATGGCTTTCAGGATAAAGCTGCAGTTGTTCTTAACTTGTGAAATATGTCTCTTTCTTTTTTAGAGTAGGATAAACCTGATGGTCCAATGGATCAGCCTTTGAGAATCTTCTGTCTAAAAGCTGACTTAGAAAAAACGTGACATGTAGTAAGTACAAAGTGCCACCTGAATCATTTATGTAACATTCCTCCTACTGCACTGCTCATAATTTCTTAAAAATGGAGCTGCAGAGATACAACAAAAGTGATAATGTAAGGGAGAAGCCTGAGATGGGAAACAACAGCACAAGAGCCATGGTTTATACTTTACCCTATGAAAATCTTAAGACCAAGGCATTTCTAGGTCATAAAGACACCAGAAACCTTGGTGTGAGAAAAACAGCATCTCTATGCTTTTAGAATGTAGTGAGTATGCGTTTACATCGTGATAAACATGTGTGTATTAATCAAGTAACCACAATGTTTGCCCACAAATCAGTAGCGGACAAACCCAAAATATATTCAGGTTCATGAGATTTTGGTTGATCAAGTTTTGTATCAAAATGACGGCAGCTGGAAAAAGTTAAATATGTTGTATGTGCCAACTTCACAGAACAGAATATCTGCATTAGAGATCTGTTTTCGATGTTATGGTCACCACCTCAACATTAGTTGGAGTGTAGTGACAACTAATGTAGTGACAACTAGTGTAGGGTCTGATAAGATTTTGCTGAGCAAGGAGCTAAAACTGTAGGCCCTCTTCATCACGCCACTCATTATTTCTTCCTTAGTCGATGCCCGAGGGCCCTAACAGGCAGGGACCCTCCATCCATACCCTCCGCGCACAGGTCCACGACCTCCATTTAATCCCAACACTGAGCTGTTGGTCTGTCTCTCGGTTCAGGTGATTGTGGTGCTTATTTTCAGCCCTGTCTCTTGCTGCCCTTGGCTGGGGAGAACTACAGCTCCCAGGGGCTCCCTGGGTAGTCCCTTTTGTGCTTTGTGAAAACGTTCCTTGACTTTCTCTGGGAAATGTAGTTGGGACTTTACAACCAGCACGTTTTACCTTGGGAGAGTTGTTGTTCTCTGATTTGCTACACATATATATCAAAAGAACTCTTTTCAGCCTTCCTTTTCCACTATGCAGGTCGAGGCAGGCTCTAACACTGCTGGTTGCAGAGGGGGTCGTAACACACGGTTTATCAGAAAACAAGCAAGCCCTTCTTTTTTCATACTGAGGCTTTGCCATGGTTATCAACGTGTGTTATTATAGAGAAATCCACTTCAGTAACGATTTCAACTTTAGAAACTGAAACTAACACAGATTTTGGTTGCCTAGCATATAACAAAATGCTTCCTTAAGCTATGTAACAGAACAATCTGAACTAGGATATGGGCAGAGGGCATTTTTGGTGAAGAATCTTTGTCAATTAAAAAAAAAAAAATTGATCTGGAACCCTAAGTCTTAGGTTTACAGAGACGAACACCAGCTGCAATGCAGAATTTTCACTCAGCTCTTTCCTGACAACAGCACTGAAATAAGAAGGGGAGTAGATTACCGAGGACTCTTCTTGCAGGGATTGGTCTACTTTTATTAATTAATGAGGTTTTCCAGTCTTTTAGATAGATCACATTTTCATAAACCCAACTCAGCAGAAAGGTAATGTACAGTGCATTCAATTGTCAGCGTCACCTTACTGTTTTCAAGCCGGTTTGGTAAAAGAGAGAGAGGAAACTGTATTGGTTGTTATCACACCAATTTATTTAAAAGATACAATTGCACATATATCACACGGCCCATAAACTTCATAGTTAGGATAAACTTATAACATCCCAACACTGTAATAATCACCATTGTGAATCCAATTGGATAAAAGGATGACTCTTCTCTAATCGTCTTCTACACATGCTGGGCTGCTTTACTTTTTCAGTAACCATTTTGTCCTTAACTTCCAGATTAGTTCAAGCTGCAGCACTGACACATACAATGCTGGTTGCTAGAATTCCATACTTCTTCAGCATCAGGAGCTGTGCAGCTGTATTATATTGTGGGGTCTGCTCTGCATAGGCTATTTTGTTGCCCTATTTTAATTAAGACTATAAGTGTGTTACAATACTGCAAGAAGCTCCTTATGAAAGTAAAGAATATTCAAAAGTAAAGACAAAATGCAATGCTTACATTAGAAGTAAATACGTATTTTTATTTAAAAAGCAAAAAGGTTTTAGCGTGGGTGGTTTGGATTTTCTTTCTGATTTTACCTGTCCGCTTGCATTTACAGATACCAGCGTTGGCCCAGAACTGGCCTTAGAGTACAGGTATCTCTGTAATAACAGGATTCATCTTGCAGAAGTAGCACTAATTGCAGCTGTGGTGAATTTGACATTTAGTTATGCTAATTTATTATCATATTAGTTAAAGATTTGTGATTAATCTTTCCAAAAAAGCTGTGTTTTCTTTCAAGCTTTACTTGTTGTTTTTTACTCAAAATATATATGTATTTACTCAAAATATATATGGCACTTCCTATTTCTTCTTACTCAGGAAAACCCTGAGCATAAGCCAAGGATATAAAAAGTACAGGAGACCTTAGGGTCCAGTTGCCTTCACAAGATCACCTCTGAAATTATTCACCCAAAGCCCATATATATTACTGTTTTAGTACTTTGTGTGAATAATGAGGTATCCTTACTCTGGCACAATACAAAACATTACAAAATCCAGTTAAATTCACACAACAATAAAAAATAGGCTCTGATATGTACAACAGGGTACAGACAATACAATACAGGCAATTTGATAAATACCATAACATACTATACATACAACATACAGTGCAATACAAAACACAATACACACAATATCCAATCCAGGCAAGACGATAGAGACAATACCGAGCAGACAATACCATACAATAGAACTCAATGCATACAAATCGACATACACAAAGAAACACAACACCTACAATACAGAAAATAAATTTGCGTTTGGTATATATGGTCTGTATTGTGGTGTATATATTGTATTGTGTATATTAGACAGCAGTTTGCATTACATTTAATCATATGTGTTGTCTGGGTTATTTTTTATTGTATGTATGCTATGTCATTCCTAGCATTGAATATTTTGTATAATACTGTTTAGTTTGAACTGTAGGCTGTTTCATATTGTGTAACACATAGCGTATTGTCTATTTTTTGGTATGTATGGTGTGGTATGGATTACATGATATTGTTTGTATTTTATGGTATGATATGGTATCTGTAATATTGTGTGTACAGTATTGTATACCATGATATTGATCATATCCGTCATAGGGCATGTGTCGTACTGTATGCATTCTGTTGTAGGCATCATTTTATACTTCATATATTGTAATTTGTACTATATATATCATATTTCCTAATGCGAAGTTTGTGTTGTACTGCACTTTGATTCGTATTGTGTATTGTATTTTGTACTGTGTTGCAGTTATTGTACGGTACGTATTCTATTGCAGGCATTGTGGTATGTGCTGTATTGATTGTAGCAAGTTGTTTGTATCATTAGTATAGTATGGTTAATATTGCATTATTTGTGTCGCATTATCTGTATCCTATTGTATACATCCTATTTTATTTTCCCTTTTGCATTCAATGTATTGTA
>NW_026527858.1:41728-138911 GCF_017976375.1 Cuculus canorus | reverse complement strand
GAGAATTCCCACACAGGTAAAAACAGACAAAAGAAGCCAGAGGGTAAACCCATAACATGAAAGAACCAAGGAAACCAGCAACCCAGCATGCAGCGGAGACGTGTGACAACAGTAAACGCTCCTGCTTGGATCTTCTCCACAGCCTCCCCTGTAATAAGGGATTGAAAAGCACACAAGGTTTCACTCTAAGCTTTTGGTCCTATTGGTAACGGTTTAAGTGCTTTGGTCAGTGGGTCATTCGAGTGTCACTTTGCAAAGTCTTTTTGTGTAACCTGGTGTTCTTCATTCTGCTTTTAGTGGACAAATACAAGCTAGGGTTTCTATTCCTTTCCCACCTGTGTATATCACCCAAAGCAGTTGTGTTCCTCAATTCATACCATTTCAAAGCTTGTATTAGAGAAAATAGGCCTTCAAGTCGCACCTGGAAAAAATTCAAACCTGGAGATATTTGGAGTGGAAAATGTCGAATGCCACAATTGAACCCCAGCAAGCCAAATTGCAAACAGTAGTTCAAACAATTGACAACAGCTCCTAAAAACAATCAGTCGAGTTCAACCTTATTTGGGTATAACTCATGCAGAACTAAGTCCATTCTTTGATCTTCTTAAGGGAGGACATGGCTTTAAGAGCACCTCGAGTGATGCACAACAAACTTTGGGCGGAATTGAAAAGGCCATTGCTCAGAAAAAAGCCCATAGACGACGACGGGATGGTCATCCAAGGTGTGTGTTTTTGTTCTTCTGTGTCAGGCATTTGCTGATCATAGACTTAAAGGACCGTTTCTTCACTCTTCAGTTCCATCCTAATGACACTCAACGCTTTGCATTCACTTGACCCACAATCAATAGGGAAGGACCTGATCTGGGCTTTGAGTGGACAGTATTGCCGCAGGGCATGAAAAATAGCCCCACTTTGTGTCGGTTGTTTGCGGATAATGCTTGAAGAGAAATAAGGCGTGCATGGCCACAAACCATGATCTCTCACTATAGGGACGAGATTCCTTTTGCACAGAACCGGCCATTTACCACTCCACAAGAGAAATATTTGGAGACACAACTAACCACACGTCAATTGATTAGAGCAATGGAAAAAATTCAACGTTCCCCTCTTTGGAAGTACCTAGGATGGAACATAACGAATTCTCAAGTACAACCACCAAAATTAACCTTTTGCACCTCGCTTACAACAGTTAATGATGCTCAACGACTTTTAGGGGACCTGCAATGGTTGCCACCTAGAGCAGGAATCCCCAATGATGAACTGGATCTTTTGCGTCCTCTTTGAAAAGGAACTGATCCAGCACGGAAAATTACTTTAACAATCCAACAACGACAAATGAGACAACGCCTTAGTGAAACTCTTGTCGACCGCACAGTGGATCGTATAGATCCCAACTGGCCCGTGGACCTCACAATTCTCCAAGAGCCATCCCAATGTATCGGAGCCCTTACGCAAATAAAGAAAAAGGGGGAGATTAGAGTACTCGAATGGATCTTTACAAGTATGCAGCCAAAAACGACAATACAGGAAAAAACGGGAAATCTAGCAGAGATCATTCGAAAAGGTCGCTTGCGCGTAAGACAAATTTTTGGGGCCGAGCCCAATGTTATTTACTTACCCATACGTAGAAATAATTTGGAATGGTGGCTACAAAACTCATCAGCTTTGCAATTAAGCTTACTCAGTGACGCCTGTCCCATCCCAGCTGAATCATTCAAATCGCCTGTACTGAAATGGATAAGCAATAAGAATTGGGTGGAACGCCCGAAACGTAGCCAACGACCCTTGGAACACGCAATTACTGTTTATACCGATGCAGGAAAGAAGTCCCGACGAGCTGCAGCCACTTGGTATGAGGGAAAGACTTGGAAGCATCAACTATTGACTGCAGTTCCAGAGGATTCCTTACAGAGCCTTGAACTGACAGCTGTTGTCTGGTCTTTTTCTCAGTGGATGCATCGTGATCTGAATGGAGTAACGGACTCCATGTATGTTGCCAAGATAGCGAATGGTGTAGAAGATGCTCGGATAAAAGAAATACACAATCAACGCTTGTTTGAGTTAATTGGACAACTACAGTCAGCTATCCGACAACGAAGGTGCCCTTTTTGCATAGTACATATGAGAAGTCCTATGTGGACAGAAGGACTCGGAGGAGGAAATTCTAGAGCAGATCAACTCGTATCTTTGGCCGCACCACTGAGCGATTTTGTGAAGGCACGAGAAGCGCATAATGCCTTTCGCCAAAATGCACGAGGACTACATCGACAATTCAACATGACAATGGAGGAAGCAAAAGCATCTCTGTAGATTTGGAGATGAGAAAGAACCATCAGCATGGATGCATAGTCATGAGAGTGATGAGCAAAAGAATGCACCAATGTTTGTTACGTAGAGAGATGTGACAACGGGAACCTGGATGGGGCCAGCAGAAGTCAAATCCATGGGGAAAGGGTACATGTGTCTACTTACTCCCACAGGACCTAAATGGATTCCCAGGAAATGGACCAAAGCAGCAATAACTCAAGAAGTCAATGACCAACAGATGGATTCTTCCGACGAAAGCGGAGGATCAATGACAACCTCTTGTTGACTGTAAAACCTATTCTTGAGAGGTTAAGAGGCTATCAAAAAGAGATTGATGACATAGTTGAAAGTTGCCCATCTTTTGAAAAGATGATAAATGGGATAGAAGAGTTGGCAACGTTTAAAGTCGAGGGACCAGCTGAAGAGAAGTGTCTTGATTGCAAAAGGCCACAATGCGTAGCATGGGGAGCCTTCCAATGTGGGATGTGTAAAGAAATATTTTGGAGAAGGCAAAAATTTTTGAGAGCATTCTGGTGTCCAAGTTGTGAATTGAAATGTAGTTTTTATAACTGGCAGAGAGAACTGCAGAAACAAACTAAATTACCCATGCCCATTTCCCCAGCCTTCTTTGAATCACCAGAACAAAAAACATTGGCCTTTTCTCGCTTTGAGAATGAATCAACAGGGGACAAAGAGCTTTAGTAACTCATCATGTAGAGGCCATAACAAAGCATCTTTGGAGTGTTAAGGATATAATCCGGGTTGATATTGAATAAAGTCGAAGCTGTCTTTATCTCTCATATTGAGTCGTCCGCTTCTTTCCCTCGCCCGTAGCACCCCACTCCCCTCTTTTTCCCACGACCCCACTCACCCTATTTTCCCACGCCCCCCCCCTACTCCCTCCCATTTTCCCACGCCCCCCCCTCCCCCCTTTTCCCACGCCCCCTACTCCCCCCCTTTTTTCCTCATGCCCCACATTCCCCCCTTTTTCCACGCCCCCCCACTCTTCCCCATTTTCCCACGCCCCACTCCCCCCCTTTTCCCACGGGCCCCCCACTCCCTCCCATTTTCCCACGCCACCACTCCCCACCTTTTTCCCATGCCCCGCACTCCCCCCTTTTCCCCCGCCCCCCCCAACTCCCCCCATTTTCCCACGCCCCCCCCCTCCCCCCCTTTTCCCACGCCCCTCCACTCCCTCTTATTTTCCCACGGCCCCCCCTCCCCCCATTTTTCCCACACGCCCCCCCACTCCCCCCATTTTCCCATTGCCCTCCACTCCCCCATTTTCCCCCACGCCCCCCCCACTCCCCCCCCTTTTCCCCACGCCCCCCCCACTCCCCCCATTTTCCACGCCCCCCTCCCCCATTTTCCCACGCCCCCCACTCCCCCCATTTTCTCCCATGCCCCCCCACTCCCCTATTTTCCCCACGCCCCCCCCCACTCCCCCCATTTTTCCCCACGCCCCCCCACTCCCCCCCCTTTTTCCCACGCCCCCCCACTCCCCCCATTTTCCCACGCCCCCCCCCCACTTCCTCCCCTTTTCCCACGCACACCACTCCCCCCTTTTCCCACGCTCTTGGACAATGGATGCAGGAATGGGGAAACCAGGAAGGCCATGGACCTATGGAGAAGCTCTGTCACACTCCTAGAACATAGAGGCCGCTTGACACAAGTGGAGAGTTTCCAGCTGCAATGGCAATGGACCAGAGGAGTCTTAAAAGATGCTGAGAAGGAAGGAAGTCATGGTCAGGCTGACCTAGAAGGCACGCAGGAGGAGCGGAACGGAAGGAAGCAGGAATGGACCGTGGGCCCCAGCTGGAACTGCAAGCAGGAGGGAATAAGATTAAAGGAATGCAATAGGAACCAAGGATTGTTTTACAAATGGAGAACCAAACCAATCAAGTTTAGGCAATGACTAAGTAGAAGGGAGGGAAAGAGAGAGAAACCGCAATTGGAATCAATAAAGTCCAAGCTTGCTTTAGCACTCCTATTGAGTCGTCCGCTTGCTTCCCTCGCCCGTCGCAAGTGGTGCCCCAACCAGGGACCCCCAATCCCTCTTTCCACCGGACGGCCAGCTCGGCCAAGCACTGGTAAGCAGCGACCAGGGGGCGGAAAGATCGCTGACACTCAATCAGTATTTACCATCCGCGCCTCAACCCACAGAAGAAAAGAGGGGGTTCGCCGGCCGACTAAGAAGACTCCCAGAAGACGCACAGAGGGAAAGGCTGCATCTGAGATGAGCGGATAACCAAAGAAGGTGACGGAAAAGTGCGCAATGGAAAAAGAGGCACCATTGGAACTTTTCCTACTCTTTCTAGAAAAGCGGGGAGTAGGTCCGCTTAAGGACTTCATAGACGAGTGGAGAAATGATGGAGATTGTTTGTGAGAGTCGGGAAAGGCGCCGGGATGCAGCGACCGGAGGGTGAAGATTAAGAGCTTATCATTTCGTTAGGGATCGTCACGCTCTAGTCCCAACGCCTGGATCCTTCCAAAGGGATCCACCGCCCGACGTCATAAGGCTTTGGAGAGATAAGACGGAACAGGGCTGCACTTAAGACTTTATACATTTAGAAGGGTTTTGTCTTTGGTGTTTTTTTTTTCCTCTGACCAGAAATGGATAAAGAAGTGGTTTATGAAAATTATGAAAGCTTCTTAGAGAAGCGAGGACTTGACTCACAATATCTCCAACAACTTGCGGGCCTCATTGCCTTAGGAAAAACTAAGGGATGTTTTAAGGATCCGGATGAGATAGTTGAGGAAAGGGAATGGCGCAAATTTGGCAACATCCCGTGGGAGGCACTTAGAGATGATGATCAAACTGCAAAGAGACTAAAGGAAAGCCTGGAGAGAGATTACAAATTGTATAAAACGTTACAAGGTAGAAAAACAGTTCAATGTTGAAATCCAACACCAGAAAAGAATAGCCAGGAATCCGAGGAGGAAGAAGATGCCACGAAAATGCTGTAACAACCAAGGACTGTTATTACCTGTTAAACAATTGATACAAACCTCATTTTAGAATAGATGTGCATATTGTAAGCGTTGGATGTGTTCGGTACGGTGTAGAGTTTCAATATTCACACCATCGTGCTCTTCTTATTGACCGGTCGTAAACTCTATTGTATGGGTATATTAAGCCAGCTCTCAAAAGAGTGGTTCTGTGTGTGTTTGTGTGTGCGTGTTTAAAGCGCTTTAAACGTTTGTAAGATTTGCAGATTGGGTTTTGGTTCCATTGAGCCTCTCTTTTGATTAATCTTAAAAATGCAACTCTGAAACCTTTCAATCCCAAACGTCCACTAAGCCGGCAAAGAGGGAGATTTACCTGGGACCTTTGAAGTGAAAGGCTGCAGAGGACACCATTTTAAAATACATAGAAAAAAAATAGAAAAAAAGAAAGAAAATATGAAATAAAGAAAGAAAAACAGAAAAGAAAACGGAAAAAGAAAAAATAGGAAAAAAAAAAAGAACGTAGAAAACAAAAGAAAACAAAACCAAAAGATGGAAAAAACCCCAGCCCTGTGGCTGTGTGTGAGTCCCGCCCCATCTCCCCCCTCTTACTCCTGTAAGGTTTTTTGTTTTGTTTCAGCCTGGGAGTCTTTCTCTCTCTCTAAGGGCGTAACAGTTTATCAAGAACCCTCTTTGTTCCGCTGTCCCTTATCAGATCAGCAGCTGCTGGGTCCCAGTGCAGACAACAGTAAAGGGGATTTTAGCAGATACTAATGAAGACATGATTGGAGAGTCCAAAAGGAGAATCCTCTGAGAGTAAAAAACTGCAAAGGAATAGAAAAGTTAATGCATTTGCAGCCTTGAGAATTCCCACACAGGTAAAAACAGACAAAAGAAGCCAGAGGGTAAACCCATAACATGAAAGAACCAAGGAAACCAGCAACCCGGCATGCAGCGGAGACGTGTGACAACAGTAAACGCTCCTGCTTGGATCTTCTCCACAGCCTCCCCTGTAATAAGGGATTGAAAAGCACACAAGGTTTCACTCTAAGCTTTTGGTCCTATTGGTAACGGTTTAAGTGCTTTGGTCAGTGGGTCATTCGAGTGTCACTTTGCAAAGTCTTTTTGTGTAACCTGGTGTTCTTCATTCTGCTTTTACTGGACAAATACAAGCTAGGGTTTCTATTCCTTTCCCACCTGTGTATATCACCCAAAGCAGTTGTGTTCCTCAATTCATACCATTTCAAAGCTTGTATTAGAGAAAATAGGCCTTCAAGTCGCACCTGGAAAAAATTCAAACCTGGAGATATTTGGAGTGGAAAATGTCGAATGCCACAATTGAACCCCAGCAAGCCAAATTGCAAACAGTAGTTCAAACAATTGACAACAGCTCCTAAAAACAATCAGTCGAGTTCAACCTTATTTGGGTATAACTAATGCAGAACTAAGTCCATTCTTTGATCTTCTTAAGGGAGGACATGGCTTTAAGAGCACCTCGAGTGATGCACAACAAACTTTGGGCGGAATTGAAAAGGCCATTGCTCAGAAAAAAGCCCATAGACGACGACGGGATGGTCATCCAAGGTGTGTGTTTTTGTTCTTCTGTGTCAGGCATTTGCTGATCATAGACTTAAAGGACCGTTTCTTCACTCTTCAGTTCCATCCTAATGACACTCAACGCTTTGCATTCACTTTACCCACAATCAATAGGGAAGGACCTGATCTGGGCTTTGAGTGGACAGTATTGCCGCAGGGCATGAAAAATAGCCCCACTTTGTGTCGGTTGTTTGCGGATAATGCTTGAAGAGAAATAAGGCGTGCATGGCCACAAACCATGATCTCTCACTATAGGGACGAGATTCCTTTTGCACAGAACCGGCCATTTACCACTCCACAAGAGAAATATTTGGAGACACAACTAACCACACGTCAATTGATTAGAGCAATGGAAAAAATTCAACGTTCCCCTCTTTGGAAGTACCTAGGATGGAACATAACGAATTCTCAAGTACAACCACCAAAATTAACCTTTTGCACCTCGCTTACAACAGTTAATGATGCTCAACGACTTTTAGGGGACCTGCAATGGTTGCCACCTAGAGCAG
The DNA here is from genome assembly GCF_017976375.1 of Cuculus canorus. Taxonomy (NCBI): domain Eukaryota; kingdom Metazoa; phylum Chordata; class Aves; order Cuculiformes; family Cuculidae; genus Cuculus; species Cuculus canorus. The sequence continues at coordinate 131,553 of NW_026527858.1, read as the reverse complement.
GAATCCCCAATGATGAACTGGATCTTTTGCGTCCTCTTTGAAAAGGAACTGATCCAGCACGGAAAATTACTTTAACAATCCAACAACGACAAAGGAGACAACGCCTTAGTGAAACTCTTGTCGACCGCACAGTGGATCGTATAGATCCCAACTGGCCCGTGGACCTCACAATTCTCCAAGAGCCATCCCAATGTATCGGAGCCCTTACGCAAATAAAGAAAAAGGGGGAGATTAGAGTACTCGAATGGATCTTTACAAGTATGCAGCCAAAAACGACAATACAGGAAAAAACGGGAAATCTAGCAGAGATCATTCGAAAAGGTCGCTTGCGCGTAAGACAAATTTTTGGGGCCGAGCCCAATGTTACTTACTTACCCATACGTAGAAATAATTTGGAATGGTGGCTCCAAAACTCATCAGCTTTGCAATTAAGCTTACTCAGTGACGCCTGTCCCATCCCAGCTGAATCATTCAAATCGCCTGTACTGAAATGGATAAGCAATAAGAATTGGGTGGAACGCCCGAAACGTAGCCAACGACCCTTGGAACACGCAATTACTGTTTATACCGATGCAGGAAAGAAGTCCCGACGAGCTGCAGCCACTTGGTATGAGGGAAAGACTTGGAAGCATCAACTATTGACTGCAGTTCCAGAGGATTCCTTACAGAGCCTTGAACTGACAGCTGTTGTCTGGTCTTTTTCTCAGTGGATGCATCGTGATCTGAATGGAGTAACGGACTCCATGGATGTTGCCAAGATAGCGAATGGTGTAGAAGATGCTCGGATAAAAGAAATACACAATCAACGCTTGTTTGAGTTAATTGGACAACTACAGTCAGCTATCCGACAACGAAGGTGCCCTTTTTGCATAGTACATATGAGAAGTCCTATGTGGACAGAAGGACTCGGAGGAGGAAATTCTAGAGCAGATCAACTCGTATCTTTGGCCGCACCACTGAGCGATTTTGTGAAGGCACGAGAAGCGCATAATGCCTTTCGCCAAAATGCACGAGGACTACATCGACAATTCAACATGACAATGGAGGAAGCAAAAGCATCTCTGTAGATTTGGAGATGAGAAAGAACCATCAGCATGGATGCATAGTCATGAGAGTGATGAGCAAAAGAATGCACCAATGTTTGTTACGTAGAGAGATGTGACAACGGGAACCTGGATGGGGCCAGCAGAAGTCAAATCCATGGGGAAAGGGTACATGTGTCTACTTACTCCCACAGGACCTAAATGGATTCCCAGGAAATGGACCAAAGCAGCAATAACTCAAGAAGTCAATGACCAACAGATGGATTCTTCCGACGAAAGCGGAGGATCAATGACAACCTCTTGTTGACTGTAAAACCTATTCTTGAGAGGTTAAGAGGCTATCAAAAAGAGATTGATGACATAGTTGAAAGTTGCCCATCTTTTGAAAAGATGATAAATGGGATAGAAGAGTTGGCAACGTTTAAAGTCGAGGGACCAGCTGAAGAGAAGTGTCTTGATTGCAAAAGGCCACAATGCGTAGCATGGGGAGCCTTCCAATGTGGGATGTGTAAAGAAATATTTTGGAGAAGGCAAAAATTTTTGAGAGCATTCTGGTGTCCAAGTTGTGAATTGAAATGTAGTTTTTATAACTGGCAGAGAGAACTGCAGAAACAAACTCAATTACCCATGCCCATTTCCCCAGCCTTCTTTGAATCACCAGAACAAAAAACATTGGCCTTTTCTCGCTTTGAGAATGAATCAACAGGGGACAAAGAGCTTTAGTAACTCATCATGTAGAGGCCATAACAAAGCATCTTTGGAGTGTTAAGGTATATAATCCGGGTTGATATTGAATAAAGTCGAAGCTGTCTTTATCTCTCATATTGAGTCGTCCGCTTCTTTCCCTCGCCCGTAGCACCCCACTCCCCCACTTTTCCCACGCCCCCCATTCCCCTTCTTTACCCACGCCCCCCATTCCCCCCTTTTCCCACGCCCCCCACTCCCCCCTTTTCCCACTGCCCCCCTACTCCCCCCCTTTTCCCATGCCCCCATTCTCCCCTTTTTCCACGCCCCCCCACTCTTCCCCATTTTCCCATGCCCCCACTCCCCCCCTTTTCCCACGGCCCCCACTCACCCCATTTTCCCCACGCCCCCCCACTCCCTCCCATTTTCCCACGCCCCCCACTCCCCCCTTTTCCCACGCCCCCCACTCCCCCCCATTTTCCCACGTCCCCCTACTCCCCCCTTTTCCCATGCCCCCCATTCTCCCCTTTTTCCACGCCCCCCCACTCTTCCCCATTTTCCCATGCCCCCACTCCCCCCCTTTTCCCACGGCCCCCACTCACCCCATTTTCCCACGCCACCCCCACTCCCTCCCATTTTCCCACGCCCCCCACTCCCCCCTTTTCCCACGCCCCCACTCCCCCCTTTTCCCACGCCCCCGCACTCCCCCCTTTTCCCACGACCCCAACTCCCCCCCATTTTCCCACGTCCCCCCACTCCCCCCCCTTTTCCCACGCACCCCACTCCCCCCCTTTTCCCACGCTCTTGGAGAATGGATGCAGGAATGGGGAAACCAGGAAGGCCATGGACCTATGGAGAAGCTCTGTCACACTCCTAGAACATAGAGGCCGCTTGACACAAGTGGAGAGTTTCCAGCTGCAATGGCAATGGACCAGAGGAGTCTTAAAAGATGCTGAGAAGGAAGGAAGTCATGGTCAGGCTGACCTAGAAGGCACGCAGGAGGAGCGGAACGGAAGGAAGCAGGAATGGACCGTGGGCCCCAGCTGGAACTGCAAGCAGGAGGGAATAAGATTAAAGGAATGCAATAGGAACCAAGGATTGTTTTACAAATGGAGAACCAAACCAATCAAGTTTAGGCAATGACTAAGTAGAAGGGAGGGAAAGAGAGAGAAACCGCAATTGGAATCAATAAAGTCCAAGCTTGCTTTAGCACTCCTATTGAGTCGTCCGCTTGCTTCCCTCGCCCGTCGCAAGTGGTGCCCGAACAGGGACCCCCAATCCCTCTTTCCACCGGACGGCCAGCTCGGCCAAGCACTGGTAAGCAGCGACCAGGGGGCGGAAAGATCGCTGACACTCAATCAGTATTTACCATCCGCGCCTCAACCCACAGAAGAAAAGAGGGGGTTCGCCGGCCGACTAAGAAGACTCCCAGAAGACGCACAGAGGGAAAGGCTGCATCTGAGATGAGCGGATAACCAAAGAAGGTGACGGAAAAGTGCGCAATGGAAAAAGAGGCACCATTGGAACTTTTCCTACTCTTTCTAGAAAAGCGGGGAGTAGGTCCGCTTAAGGACTTCATAGACGAGTGGAGAAATGATGGAGATTGTTTGTGAGAGTCGGGAAAGGCGCCGGGATGCAGCGACCGGAGGGTGAAGATTAAGAGCTTATCATTTCGTTAGGGATCGTCGCGCTCTAGTCCCAACGCCTGGATCCTTCCAAAGGGATCCACCGCCCGACGTCATAAGGCTTTGGAGAGATAAGACGGAACAGGGCTGCACTTAAGACTTTATACATTTAGAAGGGTTTTGTCTTTGGTGTTTTTTTTTTTCCTCTGACCAGAAATGGATAAAGAAGTGGTTTATGAAAATTATGAAAGCTTCTTAGAGAAGCGAGGACTTGACTCACAATATCTCCAACAACTTGCGGGCCTCATTGCCTTAGGAAAAACTAAGGGATGTTTTAAGGATCCGGATGAGATAGTTGAGGAAAGGGAATGGCGCAAATTTGGCAACATCCCGTGGGAGGCACTTAGAGATGATGATCAAACTGCAAAGAGACTAAAGGAAAGCCTGGAGAGAGATTACAAATTGTATAAAACGTTACAAGGTAGAAAAACAGTTCAATGTTGAAATCCAACACCAGAAAAGAATAGCCAGGAATCCGAGGAGGAAGAAGATGCCACGAAAATGCTGTAACAACCAAGGACTGTTACCTGTTAAACAATTGATACAAACCTCATTTTAGAATAGATGTGCATATTGTAAGCGTTGGATGTGTTCGGTACGGTGTAGAGTTTAAATATTCACACCATCGTGCTCTTCTTATTGACCGGTCGTAAACTCTATTGTATGGGTATATTGAGCCAGCTCTCAAAAGAGTGGTTCTGTGTGTGTTTGTGTGTGCGTGTTTAAAGCGCTTTAAACGTTTGTAAGATTTGCAGATTGGGTTTTGGTTCCATTGAGCCTCTCTTTTGATTAATCTTAAAAATGCAACTCTGAAACCTTTCAATCCCAAACGTCCACTAAGCCGGCAAACAGGGAGATTTACCTGGGACCTTTGAAGTGAAAGGCTGCAGAGGACACCATTTTAAAATACATAGAAAAAAAATAGAAAAAAAGAAAGAAAATATGAAATAAAGAAAGAAAAACAGAAAAGAAAACGGAAAAAGAAAAAATAGGAAAAAAAAAAAGAACGTAGAAAACAAAACAAAACAAAACCAAAAGATGGAAAAAACCCCAGCCCTGTGGCTGTGTGTGAGTCCCGCCCCATCTCCCCCCTCTTACTCCTGTAAGGTTTTTTGTTTTGTTTCAGCCTGGGAGTCTTTCTCTCTCTAAGGGCGTAACAGTTTATCAAGAACCCTCTTTGTTCCGCTGTCCCTTATCAGATCAGCAGCTGCTGGGTCCCAGTGCAGACAACAGTAAAGGGGATTTTAGCAGATACTAATGAAGACATGATTGGAGAGTCCAAAAGGAGAATCCTCTGAGAGTAAAAAACTGCAAAGGAATAGAAAAGTTAATGCATTTGCAGCCTTGAGAATTCCCATACAGGTAAAAACATTCCTTAATTTCATCCTTTCCCATCCTGTCTAAAGACAAGTCAATCAATTAATATTATAGAAATGAACCTTGCAAAGCGGGTGCTATTGATACATTTTGTAGGTCTGAAAGTGATATCTTTCTTTAATTTTCCTTGCCAAGAGTATTGTATTGTGAATTGGGTCCACTGTAAGATGATCAAACCCATCAATTCACTTCATTTCTCGTTAACACACTTGCTGTCTAACGCATAAAATAAAGGCTTGGCCATCAGCCGGTGTGCTCTTCTTACAGGGCTGGAATGTGTAGTCAGCACTATAAGATGAGCACTCCTCATTACCATTCCTCTCACTCCTCTGCTAGAGATTCAGCTGGGTCGGCAAGCTCTGCCACTGAAATCCTCAGAGCTTTTGCTTTCCTATATGGAGAATGTGGACTTGGCCATCAGCAGCACAGAAAGGGTGCGAAGTGGCTGCTATAGCCCATTTGCCCCGTGGGACAAAAGATGCAATTTTCTGAGTCTATATTATGTCCATAGCGTAACACCCCTCCCCAGCAAGGATCAACAGATTAGGATTTCAGTCCACCCTTAGTGAGCAGTTTAAGGACAAGCCCTTAAACTTAAGGACAAGGCCTTAAACTGTGTTGTCACACAAAAGTCTCTTGTATGTTCACAAATTGTGTCCAAACATAGTCTTGATTTGGGTTTTGGAAATTACTGGGCCTGAACTCAAGACCAAAATTAGCTCCAGGACAAGCAATGCCTTTCCCCAGCATCTAAAAAAGGAGGTGGAGGAAAGAAGAGGCACGTGCAGGATGAATTCTATTTTTCATTCACTGCCTGGGAGAAACTTAGCAGGCAAGCTGTGTGCCATGTTGATGTATTTTTCAGTGACAGTGACGGCTTGCACACAGCATGTCCTCTTGGATATATTTACTCCTAGCTCCCCCTCTAATTCCTTTGCAGAGCCCAAGAGCAGGTGGAAATGAAAATACTTGCAATAAACAGGCCCACACAGCTTGAATGCATGTCCTGCAGTAATGCCATCAATCCTTCATTCTTTCCTAAGGATGCATCCTACAAAATTTGCTGGCGTCTATTTACTGTCTTTCATTTGTACAGGACAGTTAAAGAGACATGACAGCACATACTATGGAGAGACAAGTAGGAGCACTTTTTTTTGGCATACTGGTAGTGTGTACTATCAGCTACCATGTAGACAGTTTAACCCACAGTCAGCTATAAGGCTTGGATGCAGATATGAATTGCTTAGTCCCAAGCCACGATGGACTTTGTCTTCCATTACTAAAAGGTATGTCTGTGTAGATGTAGCAGACAGCTTTGAAAGGAATCTAGGTCAAAGCAAAGAAGCTCAGCAGATTCCTAGGCTTGTGCTGCTATCTGGTGGAATCAGCTTGGGAAGAAGACACTTCAGAAGAGGCAGGAACTAAGGAGCTGATGAGGAACTGTTCACTGGAGGCTTTTTAGAATCAAATGTTAGGATTGGAAGTCATGTCAACACAAACGGTTCACAAGTATCACAAGACAGCAGGCTGCAAGCAGGGACTTACAATCCTCCCCAGTGCAGTAGGTCTGCTCTTTCCTGCTGTTCCAAAGGCATCGGTAGCATCCATCATAATAGGAACAGATGATATCTGGCCCTTGGTCAAATGGATAGCAGCCCAGAGGGTAAGATGTGAACTTTAAACTCAGAAGTGTAGACTTTTCTCCTTGCTACAGGGCAGTATTAAGAGGACAAACTCCTTGCTAAGTAGAGGACCCAAAAGCCATATCAGAAATGTATTCCTTCCTGCCTCCCCCTGTCCTCTCCATCTAGCATGGGATGAGTGCGGGGAGGAGGTGTAAAGTTGTGCACTAGTCCCTGTTCCTCACTGGTCAGCACAAATACCTTCTTTGTGTGTCTGGCTGCTCTTAGCTGTGCTACTTACGGCAGCTTTCGGCCTGGCTGCGTGGAAAACCTTGACATGGCCCCAGGTTTGGCATTTCCTCTCCTCAGACTTGCTCATGTCAAAGTGGCTGGGAAAGAAATATCGGTTGTGGCAGCAATCTCTTTACTAGAACCATGAGAGAAGGAAATAAATAGAGCGTTTTGAAAGAAAATTCTCAGGTCATTGTACACCACAGACCTAAGAATCACGGGGAGATAGGAAGGGGAGTCGGGGTCTAAAAATCATCAAGCAGATATCCTGAGAAGCAAGGAGGACACGGACTGTCACTCAGAAGACCAGGCAGCAAAAAGACATCCTGCCTTGACGCTACAGAAGCCAGATGAGTCTCATGAATGGCCTCCGTATTACTTAAAGCCAACTTCCTCAGCTGATGAAGTGCTTTAATACAGAGCAAGAAGTCTAATTTTATTTTTGAGGATGAAAGTGTGATAAATATTCTGTGCCTGCAAAGTCCTACTTTAGTTCAAATTGTTTATAACTTTTCACAGTCTAAGCTTCTGTCAAGTTTAACTTCATTCCTTCTAAAAATGATATTCTAGACTGTAGTGCTAAAAGGGGAAAAAGCTGTCAGGGAAAGAGTAATGTCTGCTATTGAGTTCCCTATTTTCTTCTCAACAAGTTTTATTTATTCTGCTGGGCTCAGGTCATTTCATTCCGAGAGTCTCTGGCATACATCTGTTATGCTACTGAAAAAGGAAACCATCTCATAGGGATGAAAAACTCCCACTAGATCCCCCAAATATCTCACATAGTGTTATGTTTTTGTTATTAAACTTCACTCACACTTAAAAGCTCCTGGTAAATTCAGAAAGAATGGTTTCTCTTCCTTGTTGTGTTAAATTTAGTTAGATCTAAATGTGAGGGCCACAATAAAACCTAAATGTGTTACTTTAATTACAAATTTCTGAGAGTATGTTCTCATGGTTTGAGTTATGAATTCACCACATACATCACATTCCTTGACACCTTTTGGTGGAATGGCTACTTCAACAGGAAAAAGCTCAGATAGCAATTGAATATCCAGCAATGGGGACAATATTGTCAAGAATAGCCAATAATTGACAACCATTAACAGTCTTACATGGTCAAGCAGATGTTTCAGAATATCCTCTCGTAACAAATGTTGTGGGGTGCACAGATGAATATATGAAAATAAGAGCTCTTTCCGAGCCTGCTGAATTGCCCGGAAGCATTCACGTGCCTTCAGCAGCTGCTGAAGCAGCTGATAGCTGAGGCACTTCATCAGAACAGACACTACATTTGGTTTTTCTGCTACAGACAGACATTTGTGTCTGTCCTTTCTCCCTCTCTTTTTGTGTTGTGCAGCTGCCTTATTGCAACAGGACTTCAGCTTGCTGGGCATTAATTATTAAATGTGCCAGGCTGGATCAAATACTAATTTATTCTCTTTATTATGTAAAAGTGCTATCCTCTCTTTACTCAGATTGAACCGACGTTTGAGCTTTACTCTTCAGTCTATTTTGAATGAAAGTTCTTACAAAGTGACTTGTTGAGGAATCTGGCTCCCAAATAGGTATGAATGCGTATGTATTTGGTAAGGAGTTTTGGACCAGCAAACTCGTTGAGGTGTTACGGTTTTTTGTTAATGTAAAAATAAAATATCTGTTGTTTTAAACTACTCCAAGGTGGTTTTTGCCTTACAACTTTTATTTATATACTTATATAGAAATATTGTTGGTGCTTTTATGTCATGTGTATCCCTTTAAGAGGTATTTTTTCATTTACCTGCATAATCGGAGAGGAAAATGTTTGCTAACAAAACAAAGTCATTGCTTTGGCTCTTAATTTCCTGGTTTTATGTTGGAATTGATAGGCGATTCTTTCTTAGATACAAGAAGGAAGGAGCTGCTAATCAATTAATAACTCATTCACATTGTAATCACAGAGCTACACCAAACCATTACTCCTGATTGAGATCCAAAAAGTACCCACTGGTCTCAGCAAATTGGGTCACCCAAATCTTGCCCATAATTGATTTCAATCCAGCATGAACCAAAGGGCATCACAGCAATCTGTGTAGGATAATCAAGACAGGCTTGGTATTAAATAACAGAGGGTAATATATTTATTGTTGTAGCATCTAATGATTAATTTTGTAATTGCATTCTTTCCTACTAGAATTCACTGGCAGAAGTGTTTAAAAATATATTTAACTTCATCTGATGTAATAGCTAAGTAGAACCCAGGCTTTTATTTAAATATTCATCTTAGGAGTGTCATCCATATCTATTGCAATTTGCTTTAATTTCTATTTGCTTTCAAATTTGTTTTCCCAATGACAGTACTTTCATTAAAAGGTATTTCAGCACTTCCTTCTCATTGATTCGAAAAGAGGAAAGTAGGCAGGGACGCTGGAGGAATCGGCCTGGAGTCCTGTACTAATGTACAGAAAAAAATACTTAGAAAAGTAGAGACAATAGCAGTTCTCCAATTCTTCCCCTGGCTGTGCTAACGCAATAAGTCTCTTTTGAAGAGAACATGTGTTTTGTGGTTTTTTTTCATAAAGGTAGTTCCATCCACACATTAGTTCTGTATTTGGCTTTAATTACTGTTTTGGATTGATTGCACAAGTAAGAACCAAGAATACGGATTTATTTGAGGATTCAGAAGACCATTCAGTAGAAATGAGATGCAGGCATATTCAGTAAATCATATACACTCATCATCAAGACTGATATGGCTTTCAGGATAAAGCTGCAGTTGTTCTTAACTTGTGAAATATGTCTCTTTCTTTTTTACAGTAGGATAAACCTGATGGTCCAATGGATCAGCCTTTGAGAATCTTCTGTCTAAAAGCTGACTTAGAAAAAACGTGACATGTAGTAAGTACAAAGTGCCACCTGAATCATTTATGTAACATTCCTCCTACTGCACTGCTCATAATTTCTTAAAAATGGAGCTGCAGAGATACAACAAAAGTGATAATGTAAGGGAGAAGCCCGAGATGGGAAACAACAGCACAAGAGGCATGGTTTATACTTTACCCTATGAAAATCTTAAGACCAAGGCATTTCTAGGTCATAAAGACACCAGAAACCTTGGTGTGAGAAAAACAGCATCTCTATGCTTTTAGAATGTAGTGAGTATGCGTTTACATCGTGATAAACATGTGTGTATTGGTCAAATAACCACAATGTTTGCCCACAAATCAGTAGCGGACAAACCCAAAATATATTCAGGTTCATGAGATTTTGGTTGATCAAGTTTTGTATCAAAATGACGGCAGCTGGAAAAAGTGAAATATGTTGTATGTGCCAACTTCACAGAACAGAATATCTGCATTAGAGATCTGTTTTCAATGTTATGGTCACCACCTCAACATTGGTTGGAGTGTCACTGGGTCTGATAAGATTTTGCTGAGCAAGGAGCTAAAACTGTAGGCCCTCTTCATCACGCCACTCATTATTTCTTCCTTAGTCGATGCCCGAGGGCCCTAACAGGCAGGGACCCTCCATCCATACCCTCCGCGCACAGGTCCACGACCTCCATTTAATCCCAACACTGAGCTGTTGGTCTGTCTCTCGGTTCAGGTGATTGTTGTGCTTATTTTCAGCCCTGTCTCTTGCTGCCCTTGGCTGGGGAGAACTACAGGTCCCAGGGGCTCCCTGGGTAGTCCCTTTTGTGCTTTGTGAAAACGTTCCTTGACTTTCTCTGGGAAATGTAGTCGGGACTTTACAACCAGCACGTTTTGCCATTATCTTCTGATTTTGCAGTTCTGCTCTGGTATCGTAAAAGCAGGAAATAGCTTGAAGCAAAACTGCACTTCTTTATAAGCCACGTACTAAATCAATTTGTGACATTAATAGCAAAATGGATTTGAATGGTCTCCCACATAAATAAGAACTATTCACCCAAGTAAGTGTTTTCAAGACCTTATCCATAGAGTTTAGGTATAAAAATGTTTTTCATCAACTTCTACCACCAAACAGAGAATCCAGGGTGTCTGGACAAGATTGACCGCCAAAGGAAATAAACCCGGCCTGCTGAACAACATGGCTATAGGGGAATTGCACAAGGCATGAGTCTTTTGCATTGAAGAGACAGCTGTTTGTCAGCAAGAGGCATTGTGCAGCTTGTGGCATTACCTTCCTTCCCACTATTTACCTCACAGTTTACACAACACCGACAATCGCATGTTTTCTACCTACTGCTATGTTGCTACTGAAAATTATGTCTGCACATCAGAGCAGTTATTCAATGCAAAGTATGCAAGTAGGGCAGTACCTGCACTGGCTAACAATACCTGATCCTTATGGGGAATAGGGTTGAGCCTCGATGACTTCCTTGCAATCCTTTCTAGTCTCGTGATTTGTAATGTAGTATGATACACTCCACAAAATCATTCATTGACACAGTCTTGTTTTTCCAACAGATGAATCATTAATATCTACATATGCTGATGCCTAACTAATCCTTTAGGTGACAGACACCTATGACAGCAAAAATCCAGTCTGAGGGAGAACTGCACAATATATCAAAAAGCTCTGAGCTGGTGGTCAAATTTTCATTAAGACATTAGAACCCCAGCGGATGCAAGTGTGTTTTCTTGGTGCAAAGCCTGACTTCTTTACTGTATTTGTTGTGTCTCAAACACTGTCAGGGTGCCAGACTGTGTGCACCCAAGGGCCTTTTCTGTGGCTCCTGGCTAACAATGAGATGGGGAGGTGTAGAAGCAGACACCGTTCCACCCCTCCCCAGGCTAATAGGGCCCTATGAGTAGTGCCTGCCAAGAAGACACAGCGTGTGCACCCAACACCCCATAAGAGTAACCTGAGGAAGGACTATCCTGAAGAAGAACTACCGGACCACACGTTACTGAAGAATTGCTGCTGGAGGAGTTGCTGCCAAGGTGGACCATGTTTTCCTGAGGAACCACTGTGCCCCACTGGAGTGGGGATGATTTTTCTTTTTCCCCTGCTACTTCTTTCTCTCTTCCTTACTTACATTACTGTACCATTTTTTTGGCACTATGGTGTATTGGATTGAATCAGAGTTACGGTGTAGTTTGTTTACTGACCGTGACTGTGTTCAAGGTATCACACTGTGATCTGAACAGATTAGAATCTGGTTTTGCAACTCTGAGAAGTTGTGACTCAATTGTGCACTCGAGTATCTCTTCTGTGATTTTGGATGTGGCCATAATAAATGTTGCATTTGAATTTACCTTGGGAGAGTTGTTGTTCTCTGATTTGCCACACAGATATCAAAAGAACTCTTTTCAGCCTTCCTTTTCCACTATGCAGGTCGAGGTAGGGCTCTAACACTGCTGGTTGCAGAGGGGGTCGTAACACATGGTTTATCAGAAAACAAGCAAGCCCTTCTTTTTTCATACTGAGGCTTTGCCATGGTTATCAATGTGTGTTATTATAGAGAAATCCACTTCAGTAACGATTTCAACTTTAGAAACTGAAACTAACACAGATTTTGGTTGCCTAGCATATAACAAAATGCTTCCTTAAGCTACGTAACAGAATAATCTGAACTAGGATATGGGCAGAGGGCATTTTTGGTGAAGAATCTTTGTCAATTAAAAAAAAAAATTGATCTGGAACCCTAAGTCTTAGGGTTACAGACACGAACACCAGCTGCAATGCAGAATTTTCACTCAGCTCTTTCCTGACAACAGCACTGAAATAAGAAGGGGAGTAGATTACCGAGGACTCTTCTTGCAGGGATTGGTCTACTTTTATTAATTAATGAGGTTTTCCAGTCTTTCAGATAGATCACATTTTCATAAACCCAACTCAGCAGAAAGGTAATGTACAGTGCATTCAATTGTCAGCGTCACCTTACTGTTTTCAAGCCTGTTTGGTAAAAGAGAGAGAGGAAACTGTATTGGTTGTTATCACACCAATTTATTTAAAAGATACAATTGCACATATATCACATGGCCCAGAAACTTCATAGTTAGGATAAACTGATAACATCCCAACACTGTAATAATCACCATTGTGAATCCCATTGGATAAAAGGATGACTCTTCTCTAATCATCTTCTATACATGCTGGGCTGCTTTACTTTTTCAGTAACCATTTTGTCCTTAACTTCCAGATTAGTTCAAGCTGCAGCACTGACACATACAATACTGGTTGCTAGAATTCCATACTTCTTCAACATCAGGAGCTGTGCAGCTGTATTATATTGTGGGGTCTGCTCTGCATAGGCTATTTTGTTGCCCTATTTTAATTAAGATTATAAGTGTGTTACAATACTGCAAGAAGCTCCTTATGAAAGTAAAGAATATTCAAAAGTAAAGACAAAATGCAATGCTTACATTAGAAGTAAATATGTATTTTTATTTAAAAAGCAAAAAGGTTTTAGCGTGGGTGGTTTGGATTTTCTTTCTGATTTTACCTGTCCGCTTGCATTTACAGATACCAGCGTTGGCCCAGAACTGGCCTTAGAGTACAGGTATCTCTGTAATAACAGGATTCATCTTGCAGAAGTAGCACTAATTGCAGCTGTGGTGAATTTGACGTTTAGTTATGCTAATTTATTATCATATTAGTTAAAGATTTGTGATTAATCTTTCCAAAAAAAGCTGTGTTTTCTTTCAAGCGTTATTTAAACATCCTGGAAGTTGTATTTACTCAGAATATATGGCACTTCCTATTTCTTCTTACTCAGGAAAACACTGAGCATAAGCCAAGGATATAAAAAGTTCAGGAGACCTTAGGGTCCAGTTGCCTTCACAAGATCACCTCTGAAATTATTCACCCAAAGCCCATATATATTACTGTTTCAGTACTTTGTGTGAATAATGAGGTATCCTTACTCTGGCACAATACAAAACATTACAAAATCCAGTTAAATTCACACAACAATAAAAAATAGGCTCTGATATGTACAACAGGGTACAGACAATACAATACAGGCAATTTGATAAATACCATAACATACTATACATACAACATACAGTGCAATACAAAACACAATACACACAATATCCAATCCAGGCAAGACGATAGAGACAATACCGAGCAGACAATACCATACAATAGAACTCAATGCATACAAATCGACATACACAAAGAAACACAACACCTACAATACAGAAAATAAATTTGCGTTTGGTATATATGGTCTGTATTGTGGTGTATATATTGTATTGTGTATATTAGACAGCAGTTTGCATTGCATTTAATCATATGTGTTGTCTGGGTTATTTTTTATTGTATGTATGGTATGTCATTCCTAGCATTGAATATTTTGTATAATACTGTTTAGTTTGAACTGTAGGCTGTTTCATATTGTGTAACGCATAGCGTATTGTCTATTTTTTGGTATGTATGGTGTGGTATGGATTACATGATATTGTTTGTATTTTATGGTATGACATGGTATCTGTAATATTGTGTGTACAGTATTGTATACCATGATATTGATCATATCCGTCATAGGGCATGTGTCGTACTGTATGCATTCTGTTGTAGGCATCATTTTATACTTCGTATATTGTAATTTGTACTGTATATATCATATTTCCTAATGCGAAGTTTGTGTTGTACTGCACTTTGATTCGTATTGTGTATTGTATTTTGTACTGTGTTGCAGTTATTGTATGGTACGTATTCTATTGCAGGCATTGTGGTATGTGCTGTATTGATTGTAGCAAGTTGTTTGTATCATTAGTATAGTATGGTTAATATTGTATTATTTGTGTCGCATTATCTGTATCCTATTGTATACATCCTATTTTATTTTCCCTTTTGCATTCAGTGTATCGTATGTTAGGTGTTTCCTATGGGGCTTTTTGTATTTTGTACTGTTTTTTGTTTAGTTTGATCTAGTGTACGTAGTGTATTATATGGTATTTGCTGTATTGTATGGTGTGGTGTGTATCATGTTGTATGTTTCACATTGCAGTTTGTATTTTGTGTTGTACTGTTTATTATACTATACATATTAGTATTTTAATTTGTATCTTTATTGTACTGTATTTTATATTTCATTGTACGTAGCATTGTTTGTATCACATAATTTGTATTGTATTTTATGTACGTTAAGTATTGCACCCATTGTAGTTTGCTATTTATCGTACTTTATATCACTGTATGTATTGTAATATATTTTGTATTTTAATGCATTTTGTACTGTATTTTATGTATTGTATGGTTTGGTATGTATAATTTGCTTTGTAGGATTTGGTACCTATTGTGTTCTGTTTTATATTGTGTTGTATTTTCTGTTGTCTTGTATGTACCATATTGTATGTAACATTGTGTGGTAAGGTGTGTATTGTATGGGAGCGTAGATGTATCAATGTTGTGTCATATTGTATTGATACTATCACTGGGGAGTACCCTATTGTATCATGTGTATTGCACTGTACCATAGTTTATGGTATATGTACAGTAATGATTATGCAGTCTTAGTTTATGGTATGTGTTGTGCTTTATTGCATGCATTGGATTTATTGTATTTTCCTTGGTATTGCTATCTATGGTTTATACTTTATGGAATATTTTGGATTTCATGTGTTGCATACAATACACTTCACTGCAAAATGCAATACCACGCTACGCCACACAATTCCATACCATAAAATACTACATCATGGATATCATGCAACACATACAGTTTTGACAATACATACCGTAACTGTGCCAAACAATACCATTTGCACCATACAATATGAAACCAAGTGCTGCATGGGAATAAGAAAACCGCAGTACACTTCCAAAAAACCTCCAGAAGAAGTGAAGCACTGGACACCTATAGAGTGTTGCAAGGGATAAAGTAAGGCATACGACTCCTCCAAAGTGATGCAGGGGACAAAAAGCACAGTACACATCCAAGGTGATGCAGGACAAGAAGTGAAGTGAAGGATTCCTCAAGGGCGATGCAGTGTAAGAAGAAGTGTAGCACTCATCCAAGTGGGTTCAGGGCAAGAAGCCAAGCAGAGAACTCAAAGGCGCAATGTGTCAAAGAAGGAAAGCACAGAAAAACTCCCAGATGAAATGAAGATCAAAAAAGTGCTGAGTCTCTACAGGGTGTGATGGCAAAACCACCACGCATGGCATGCCTCTAGCTCAGCCCATAGAAAAAGAGAAACACAATTACATTCAAAGGCCATGCTGGAAAAAAAAAAAAAAAAAAAAAAAGCACAGCAAATCTCCAGGAAACAAAGGAAAAAAAAAAGGGAAAAAAAGCACTACTCATGGGCAGCGAACAAAGAAGACACCTGTGGACACCAGACTCCTCTGGGCCATCGCAGCAAAGAAGCAAAGCGCACCACTCCTCCAGAGCAGCACAGCCGGAAAAACAAAGCACACAACTCCTCCAAAGACGTGCAGCTGAGGAAAAAAAGCGCTGGAAACATCCAGGCTGCTGCAGGCCAAGAAGCAAAGGCAGGGCTCCTCAAAGGTGCTGGACTGGAGGAAAAGCACAGCACTCCTCCAGGGCACCTCAGGCTTAGAAGAAATATGCAGGCCTCCTCCAAAGACGTGCAGGCGAGGAAACAAAGCACAGGACTTCTCCAAGATGGGCCACGTGAAGAACTGATGTGCTGGACTCTCCTCCAAGGTTGTGGACGGGAAGAAGAGAGCAGGACATCTCCAGGTGCAGCTCAGCAAGAATTAAACTGAAGGACTCCTCCAAGACGGTGCAGCCGAGGAAGCAGAGTGTGAGACTTTGCAGGGTAGCAAAGCCGTGAAGAAGCAGAAGCGGGGGCTCCGGCAGACCATCGTGGGAAATGCCAAGCGCAGCACTTCCTGGGCCTGGCACAGCCCAGAAGCCAAGACAGGACTCCAATGAGGTATTGCAGACCAAGAATGAAGCGCTGGACTCCTCAGGCATTCTGCAGAAATGCAGCAAAGCGCGGGATGCCTCCAGGGCAATGCAGGCAGAGAAACACAACTCCACGAGGCAGCGACGGGAAGAAGCGAAGCGCAGAAATAAATCCTCCCAGGTGATGTGAAGAACAACGAAGCACTGGACTCCTCCAGGGCAGGGTGGCAAAAAAGCCAAACATTCCACGACTCCTGCTGCGCAGTGCAGGGGATCATTCCAGGAACAGGACACCGCTGTGCTCTCAAGGCCACAAAGGCTGGCCCCCGACACCGGCTCGGCGCGCTTGACTCCCAAGCCAGGCTGTGCACTACAGGCCTGCTGCCAAGTGCTGCCGCAGGGCGTGCGACCTGCGCTGGGGGGCGTGCGGCACCGTACAAAACATTCCACAAGGCAGCAGGACAGTACAAAAGCAGACACAGTACAGAGTAAACATACCGTACAAGAGAGTCTTAACATAACAAGCCATGCAATAAACAATACAGAATACAAGACTCCCGAGGCAATACAAACTTCAACACAGACAATACCAGGGAGTACAAAACACAATACAAAATAACAAGCAAAACTCAAACCAAAGCCTGGTACTTACACTTACAGGCGTTGTGGAGAAGAAGGAAAGCACAGCTCCCTTCTGGGGAAGCACAGCGCAGAAGCACACGGTGGCAATCCTCTGTGGCACGGTAGAAAAAAAGCCAAGCGTGGCATGCTGCTAGGGCAGCCCACAGCAACAAGCGCAGCACAAGCATTTCCAAGGCCACGCCGGAAAAAAGCAAAGCACGGCATACCTCCAGGAAAGAAGGGCAATAAAAAGGCAAACACAGATCTCATCACAGGCGCTGAACAAAGAAGACACCTGTGGGCACCAGACCCATCTGGGCCATCGCAGCAAAGAAGCAAAGCGCACCACTCCTCCAGAGCAGCACAGCCGGAAAAACAAAGCACACAACTCCTCCAAAGACGTGCAGCTGAGGAAAAAAAGCGCTAGAAACATCCAGGCTGCTGCAGGCCAAGAAGCAAAGGCAGGGCTCCTCAAAGGTGCTGGACGGCAAGAAAGGCACAGGACTCCTCCAGGGCACCTCAGGCTTAGAAGAAATAGGCAGGCCTCCTCCAAAGACGTGCAGGCGAGGAAACAAAGCACAGGACTTCTCCAAGATGGGCCACGTGAAGAACTGATGTGCTGGACTCTCCTCCAAGGTTGTGGACGGGAAGAAGAGAGCAGGACATCTCCAGGTGCAGCTCAGCAAGAATTAAACTGAAGGACTCCTCCAAGACGGTGCAGCCGAGGAAGCAGAGTGTGAGACTTTGCAGGGTAGCAAAGCCGTGAAGAAGCAGAAGCGGGGGCTCCGGCAGACCATCGTGGGAAATGCCAAGCGCAGCACTTCCTGGGCCTGGCACAGCCCAGAAGCCAAGACAGGACTCCAATGAGGTATTGCAGACCAAGAATGAAGCGCTGGACTCCTCAGGCATTCTGCAGAAATGCAGCAAAGCGCGGGATGCCTCCAGGGCAATGCAGGCAGAGAAACACAACTCCACGAGGCAGCGACGGGAAGAAGCGAAGCGCAGAAATAAATCCTCCCAGGTGATGTGAAGAACAACGAAGCACTGGACTCCTCCAGGGCAGGGTGGCAAAAAAGCCAAACATTCCACGGACTCCTGCTGCGCAGTGCAGGGGATCATTCCAGGAACAGGACACCGCTGTGCTCTCAAGGCCACAAAGGCTGGCCCCCGACACCGGCTCGGCGCGCTTGACTCCCAAGCCAGGCTGTGCACTAAAGGCCTGCTGCCAAGTGCTGCCGCAGGGCGTGCCACCTGCGCTGGGGGGCGTGCGGCACCGTACAAAACATTCCACAAGGCAGCAGGACAGTACAAAAGCAGACACAGTACAGAGTAAACATACCGTACAAGAGAGTCTTAACATAACAAGCCATGCAATAAACAATACAAAATACAAGACTCCCGAGGCAATACAAACTTCAACACAGACAATACCAGGGAGTACAAAATACAATACAAAATAACAAGCAAAACTCAAACCAAAGCCTGGTACTTACACTTACAGGCGTTGTGGAGAAGAAGGAAAGCACAGCTCCCTTCTGGGGAAGCACAGCGCAGAAGCACACGGTGGCAATCCTCTGTGGCACGGTAGAAAAAAAGCCAAGCGTGGCATGCTGCTAGGGCAGCCCACAGCAACAAGCGCAGCACAAGCATTTCCAAGGCCACGCCGGAAAAAAGCAAAGCACGGCATACCTCCAGGAAAGAAGGGCAATAAAAAGGCAAACACAGATCTCATCACAGGCGCTGAACAAAGAAGACACCTGTGGGCACCAGACCCATCTGGGCCATCGCAGCAAAGAAGCAAAGCGCACCACTCCTCCAGAGCAGCACAGCCGGAAAAACAAAGCACACAACTCCTCCAAAGACGTGCAGCTGAGGAAAAAAAGCGCTGGAAACATCCAGGCTGCTGCAGGCCAAGAAGCAAAGGCAGGGCTCCTCAAAGGTGCTGGACGGCAAGAAAGGCACAGGACTCCTCCAGGGCACCTCACGCTTAGAAGAAATATGCAGGCCTCCTCCAAAGACGTGCAGGCGAGGAAACAAAGCACAGGACTTCTCCAAGATGGGCCACGTGAAGAACTGATGTGCTGGACTCTCCTCCAAGGTTGTGGACGGGAAGAAGAGAGCAGGACATCTCCAGGTGCAGCTCAGGAAGAATTAAACTGAAGGACTCCTCCAAGACGGTGCAGCCGAGGAAGCAGAGTGTGAGACTTTGCAGGGTAGCAAAGCCGTGAAGAAGCAGAAGCGGGGGCTCCGGCAGACCATCGTGGGAAATGCCAAGCGCAGCACTTCCTGGGCCTGGCACAGCCGAGAAGCCAAGACAGGACTCCAATGAGGTATTGCAGACCAAGAATGAAGCGCTGGACTCCTCAGGCATTCTGCAGAAATGCAGCAAAGCGCGGGATGCCTCCAGGGCAATGCAGGCAGAGAAACACAACTCCACCAGGCAGCGACGGGAAGAAGCGAAGCGCAGAAATAAATCCTCCCAGGTGATGTGAAGAACAACGAAGCACTGGACTCCTCCAGGGCAGGGTGGCAAAAAAGCCAAACATTCCAGGACTCCTGCTGCGCAGTGCAGGGGATCATTCCAGGAACAGGACACCGCTGTGCTCTCAAGGCCACAAAGGCTGGCCCCCGACACCGGCTCGGCGCGCTTGACTCCCAAGCCAGGCTGTGCACGGAAGCCTGCTGCCAAGTGCTGCCGCAGGGCGTGCCACCTGCGCTGGGGGGCGTGCGGCACCGTACAAAACATTCCACAAGGCAGCAGGACAGTACAAAAGCAGACACAGTACAGAGTAAACATACCGTACAAGAGAGTCTTAACATAACAAGCCATGCAATAAACAATACAAAATACAAGACTCCCGAGGCAATACAAACTTCAACACAGACAATACCAGGAAATACAATACAAAATAACAAGCAAAACTCAAACCAAAGCCTGGTACTTACACTTACAGGCGTTGTAAGTGAAGAAGGAAAGCACAGCTCCCTTCTGGGGAAGCACAGCGCAGAAGCATACGGTGGCAATCCTCTGTGGCACGGTAGAAAAAAAGCCAAGCGTGGCATGCTGCTAGGGCAGCCCACAGCAACAAGCGCAGCACAAGCATTTCCAAGGCCACGCCGGAAAAAAGCAAAGCACGGCATACCTCCAGGAAAGAAGGGCAATAAAAAGGCAAACACAGATCTCATCACAGGCGCTGAACAAAGAAGACACCTGTGGGCACCAGACCCATCTGGGCCATCGCAGCAAAGAAGCAAAGCGCACCACTCCTCCAGAGCAGCACAGCCGGAAAAACAAAGCACACAACTCCTCCAAAGACGTGCAGCTGAGGAAAAAAAGCGCTGGAAACATCCAGGCTGCTGCAGGCCAAGAAGCAAAGGCAGGGCTCCTCAAAGGTGCTGGACGGCAAGAAAGGCACAGGACTCCTCCAGGGCACCTCAGGCTTAGAAGAAATAGGCAGGCCTCCTCCAAAGACGTGCAGGCGACGAAACAAAGCACAGGACTTCTCCAAGATGGGCCACGTGAAGAACTGATGTGCTGGACTCTCCTCCAAGGTTGTGGACGGGAAGAAGAGAGCAGGACATCTCCAGGTGCAGCTCAGCAAGAATTAAACTGAAGGACTCCTCCAAGACGGTGCAGCCGAGGAAGCAGAGTGTGAGACTTTGCAGGGTAGCAAAGCCGTGAAGAAGCAGAAGCGGGGGCTCCGGCAGACCATCGTGGGAAATGCCAAGCGCAGCACTTCCTGGGCCTGGCACAGCCCAGAAGCCAAGACAGGACTCCAATGAGGTATTGCAGACCAAGAATGAAGCGCTGGACTCCTCAGGCATTCTGCAGAAATGCAGCAAAGCGCGGGATGCCTCCAGGGCAATGCAGGCAGAGAAACACAACTCCACCAGGCAGCGACGGGAAGAAGCGAAGCGCAGAAATAAATCCTCCCAGGTGATGTGAAGAACAACGAAGCACTGGACTCCTCCAGGGCAGGGTGGCAAAAAAGCCAAACATTCCACGGACTCCTGCTGCGCAGTGCAGGGGATCATTCCAGGAACAGGACACCGCTGTGCTCTCAAGGCCACAAAGGCTGGCCCCCGACACCGGCTCGGCGCGCTGGACTCCCAAGCCAGGCTGTGCACGGAAGCCTGCTGCCAAGTGCTGCCGCAGGGCGTGCCACCTGCGCTGGGGGGCGTGCGGCACCGTACAAAACATTCCACAAGGCAGCAGTACAGTACAAAAGCAGACACAGTACAGAGTAAACATACCGTACAAGAGAGTCTTAACATAACAAGCCATGCAATAAACAATACAAAATACAAGACTCCCCAGGCAATACAAACTTCAACACAGACAATACCAGGGAGTACAAAATACAATACAAAATAACAAGCAAAACTCAAACCAAAGCCTGGTACTTACCGGTGTTGTGGAGAAGAAGGAAAGCACAGCTCCCTTCTGGGGAAGCACAGCGCAGAAGCACACGGTGGCAATCCTCTGTGGCACGGTAGAAAAAAAGCCAAGCGTGGCATGCTGCTAGGGCAGCCCACAGCAACAAGCGCAGCACAAGCATTTCCAAGGCCACGCCGGAAAAAAGCAAAGCACGGCATACCTCCAGGAAAGAAGGGCAATAAAAAGGCAAACACAGATCTCATCACAGGCGCTGAACAAAGAAGACACCTGTGGGCACCAGACTCCTCTGGGCCATCGCAGCAAAGAAGCAAAGCGCACCACTCCTCCAGAGCAGCACAGCCGGAAAAACAAAGCACACAACTCCTCCAAAGACGTGCAGCTGAGGAAAAAAAGCGCTGGAAACATCCAGGCTGCTGCAGGCCAAGAAGCAAAGGCAGGGCTCCTCAAAGGTGCTGGACGGCAAGAAAGGCACAGGACTCCTCCAGGGCACCTCAGGCTTAGAAGAAATATGCAGGCCTCCTCCAAAGACGTGCAGGCGAGGAAACAAAGCACAGGACTTCTCCAAGATGGGCCACGTGAAGAACTGATGTGCTGGACTCTCCTCCAAGGTTGTGGACGGGAAGAAGAGAGCAGGACATCTCCAGGTGCAGCTCAGCAAGAATTAAACTGAAGGACTCCTCCAAGACGGTGCAGCCGAGGAAGCAGAGTGTGAGACTTTGCAGGGTAGCAAAGCCGTGAAGAAGCAGAAGCGGGGGCTCCGGCAGACCATCGTGGGAAATGCCAAGCGCAGCACTTCCTGGGCCTGGCACAGCCGAGAAGCCAAGACAGGACTCCAATGAGGTATTGCAGACCAAGAATGAAGCGCTGGACTCCTCAGGCATTCTGCAGAAATGCAGCAAAGCGCGGGATGCCTCCAGGGCAATGCAGGCAGAGAAACACAACTCCACCAGGCAGCGACGGGAAGAAGCGAAGCGCAGAAATAAATCCTCCCAGGTGATGTGAAGAACAACGAAGCACTGGACTCCTCCAGGGCAGGGTGGCAAAAAACCCAAACATTCCAGGACTCCTGCTGCGCAGTGCAGGGGATCATTCCAGGAACAGGACACCGCTGTGCTCTCAAGGCCACAAAGGCTGGCCCCCGACACCGGCTCGGCGCGCTTGACTCCCAAGCCAGGCTGTGCACGGAAGCCTGCTGCCAAGTGCTGCCGCAGGGCGTGCCACCTGCGCTGGGGGGCGTGCGGCACCGTACAAAACATTCCACAAGGCAGCAGGACAGTACAAAAGCAGACACAGTACAGAGTAAACATACCGTACAAGAGAGTCTTAACATAACAAGCCATGCAATAAACAATACAAAATACAAGACTCCCGAGGCAATACAAACTTCAACACAGACAATACCAGGAAATACAAAATACAATACAAAATAACAAGCAAAACTCAAACCAAAGCCTGGTACTTACACTTACAGGCGTTGTGGAGAAGAAGGAAAGCACAGCTCCCTTCTGGGGAAGCACAGCGCAGAAGCATACGGTGGCAATCCTCTGTGGCACGGTAGAAAAAAAGCCAAGCGTGGCATGCTGCTAGGGCAGCCCACAGCAACAAGCGCAGCACAAGCATTTCCAAGGCCACGCCGGAAAAAAGCAAAGCACGGCATACCTCCAGGAAAGAAGGGCAATAAAAAGGCAAACACAGATCTCATCACAGGCGCTGAACAAAGAAGACACCTGTGGGCACCAGACCCATCTGGGCCATCGCAGCAAAGAAGCAAAGCGCACCACTCCTCCAGAGCAGCACAGCCGGAAAAACAAAGCACACAACTCCTCCAAAGACGTGCAGCTGAGGAAAAAAAGCGCTGGAAACATCCAGGCTGCTGCAGGCCAAGAAGCAAAGGCAGGGCTCCTCAAAGGTGCTGGACGGCAAGAAAGGCACAGGACTCCTCCAGGGCACCTCAGGCTTAGAAGAAATAGGCAGGCCTCCTCCAAAGACGTGCAGGCGAGGAAACAAAGCACAGGACTTCTCCAAGATGGGCCACGTGAAGAACTGATGTGCTGGACTCTCCTCCAAGGTTGTGGACGGGAAGAAGAGAGCAGGACATCTCCAGGTGCAGCTCAGCAAGAATTAAACTGAAGGACTCCTCCAAGACGGTGCAGCCGAGGAAGCAGAGTGTGAGACTTTGCAGGGTAGCAAAGCCGTGAAGAAGCAGAAGCGGGGGCTCCGGCAGACCATCGTGGGAAATGCCAAGCGCAGCACTTCCTGGGCCTGGCACAGCCGAGAAGCCAAGACAGGACTCCAATGAGGTATTGCAGACCAAGAATGAAGCGCTGGACTCCTCAGGCATTCTGCAGAAATGCAGCAAAGCGCGGGATGCCTCCAGGGCAATGCAGGCAGAGAAACACAACTCCACGAGGCAGCGACGGGAAGAAGCGAAGCGCAGAAATAAATCCTCCCAGGTGATGTGAAGAACAACGAAGCACTGGACTCCTCCAGGGCAGGGTGGCAAAAAAGCCAAAAATTCCAGGACTCCTGCTGCGCAGTGCAGGGGATCATTCCAGGAACAGGACACCGCTGTGCTCTCAAGGCCACAAAGGCTGGCCCCCGACACCGGCTCGGCGCGCTGGACTCCCAAGCCAGGCTGTGCACGCAAGCCTGCTGCCAAGTGCTGCCGCAGGGCGTGCCACCTGCGCTGGGGGGCGTGCGGCACCGTACAAAACATTCCACAAGGCAGCAGGACAGTACAAAAGCAGACACAGTACAGAGTAAACATACCGTACAAGAGAGTCTTAACATAACAAGCCATGCAATAAACAATACAGAATACAAGACTCCCGAGGCAATACAAACTTCAACACAGACAATACCAGGGAGTACAAAATACAATACAAAATAACAAGCAAAACTCAAACCAAAGCCTGGTACTTACAGGCGTTGTGGAGAAGAAGGAAAGCACAGCTCCCTTCTGGGGAAGCACAGCGCAGAAGCACACTGTGGCAATCCTCTGTGGCACGGTAGAAAAAAAGCCAAGCGTGGCATGCTGCTAGGGCAGCCCACAGCAACAAGCGCAGCACAAGCATTTCCAAGGCCACGCCGGAAAAAAGCAAAGCACGGCATACCTCCAGGAAAGAAGGGCAATAAAAAGGCAAACACAGATCTCATCACAGGCGCTGAACAAAGAAGACACCTGTGGGCACCAGACCCATCTGGGCCATCGCAGCAAAGAAGCAAAGCGCACCACTCCTCCAGAGCAGCACAGCCGGAAAAACAAAGCACACAACTCCTCCAAAGACGTGCAGCTGAGGAAAAAAAGCGCTAGAAACATCCAGGCTGCTGCAGGCCAAGAAGCAAAGGCAGGGCTCCTCAAAGGTGCTGGACGGCAAGAAAGGCACAGGACTCCTCCAGGGCACCTCAGGCTTAGAAGAAATAGGCAGGCCTCCTCCAAAGACGTGCAGGCGAGGAAACAAAGCACAGGACTTCTCCAAGATGGGCCACGTGAAGAACTGATGTGCTGGACTCTCCTCCAAGGTTGTGGACGGGAAGAAGAGAGCAGGACATCTCCAGGTGCAGCTCAGCAAGAATTAAACTGAAGGACTCCTCCAAGACGGCTGCAGCCGAGGAAGCAGAGTGTGAGACTTTGCAGGGTAGCAAAGCCGTGAAGAAGCAGAAGCGGGGGCTCCGGCAGACCATCGTGGGAAATGCCAAGCGCAGCACTTCCTGGGCCTGGCACAGCCCAGAAGCCAAGACAGGACTCCAATGAGGTATTGCAGACCAAGAATGAAGCGCTGGACTCCTCAGGCATTCTGCAGAAATGCAGCAAAGCGCGGGATGCCTCCAGGGCAATGCAGGCAGAGAAACACAACTCCACCAGGCAGCGACGGGAAGAAGCGAAGCGCAGAAATAAATCCTCCCAGGTGATGTGAAGAACAACGAAGCACTGGACTCCTCCAGGGCAGGGTGGCAAAAAAGCCAAATATTCCAGGACTCCTGCTGCGCAGTGCAGGGGATCATTCCAGGAACAGGACACCGCTGTGCTCTCAAGGCCACAAAGGCTGGCCCCCGACACCGGCTCGGCGCGCTGGACTCCCAAGCCAGGCTGTGCACGCAAGCCTGCTGCCAAGTGCTGCCGCAGGGCGTGCCACCTGCGCTGGGGGGCGTGCGGCACCGTACAAAACATTCCACAAGGCAGCAGGACAGTACAAAAGCAGACACAGTACAGAGTAAACATACCGTACAAGACAGTCTTAACATAACAAGCCATGCAATAAACAATACAAAATACAAGACTCCCCAGGCAATACAAACTTCAACACAGACAATACCAGGGAGTACAAAACACAATACAAAATAACAAGCAAAACTCAAACCAAAGCCTGGTACTTACACTTACAGGCGTTGTGGAGGAGAAGGAAAGCACAGCTCCCTTCTGGGGAAGCACAGCGCAGAAGCACACTGTGGCAATCCTCGGTGGCACGGTAGAAAAAAAGCCAAGCGTGGCATGCTGCTAGGGCAGCCCACAGCAACAAGCGCAGCACAAGCATTTCCAAGGCCACGCCGGAAAAAAGCAAAGCACGGCATACCTCCAGGAAAGAAGGGCAATAAAAAGGAAAACACAGATCTCATCACAGGCGCTGAACAAAGAAGACACCTGTGGGCACCAGACCCATCTGGGCCATCGCAGCAAAGAAGCAAAGCGCACCACTCCTCCAGAGCAGCACAGCCGGAAAAACAAAGCACACAACTCCTCCAAAGACGTGCAGCTGAGGAAAAAAAGCGCTGGAAACATCCAGGCTGCTGCAGGCCAAGAAGCAAAGGCAGGGCTCCTCAAAGGTGCTGGACGGCAAGAAAGGCACAGGACTCCTCCAGGGCACCTCAGGCTTAGAAGAAATAGGCAGGCCTCCTCCAAAGACGTGCAGGCGAGGAAACAAAGCACAGGACTTCTCCAAGATGGGCCACGTGAAGAACTGATGTGCTGGACTCTCCTCCAAGGTTGTGGACGGGAAGAAGAGAGCAGGACATCTCCAGGTGCAGCTCAGCAAGAATTAAACTGAAGGACTCCTCCAAGACGCTGCAGCCGAGGAAGCAGAGTGTGAGACTTTGCAGGGTAGCAAAGCCGTGAAGAAGCAGAAGCGGGGGCTCCGGCAGACCATCGTGGGAAATGCCAAGCGCAGCACTTCCTGGGCCTGGCACAGCCCAGAAGCCAAGACAGGACTCCAATGAGGTATTGCAGACCAAGAATGAAGCGCTGGACTCCTCAGGCATTCTGCAGAAATGCAGCAAAGCGCGGGATGCCTCCAGGGCAATGCAGGCAGAGAAACACAACTCCACCAGGCAGCGACGGGAAGAAGCGAAGCGCAGAAATAAATCCTCCCAGGTGATGTGAAGAACAACGAAGCACTGGACTCCTCCAGGGCAGGGTGGCAAAAAAGCCAAATATTCCAGGACTCCTGCTGCGCAGTGCAGGGGATCATTCCAGG
This sequence comes from Cuculus canorus, assembly GCF_017976375.1. Taxonomy (NCBI): domain Eukaryota; kingdom Metazoa; phylum Chordata; class Aves; order Cuculiformes; family Cuculidae; genus Cuculus; species Cuculus canorus. The sequence goes on along the minus strand of NW_026527858.1, from coordinate 104,579 downwards.
AACAGGACACCGCTGTGCTCTCAAGGCCACAAAGGCTGGCCCCCGACACCGGCTCGGCGCGCTGGACTCCCAAGCCAGGCTGTGCACGGAAGCCTGCTGCCAAGTGCTGCCGCAGGGCGTGCCACCTGCGCTGGGGGGCGTGCGGCACCGTACAAAACATTCCACAAGGCAGCAGGACAGTACAAAAGCAGACACAGTACAGAGTAAACATACCGTACAAGAGAGTCTTAACATAACAAGCCATGCAATAAACAATACAAAATACAAGACTCCCCAGGCAATACAAACTTCAACACAGACAATACCAGGGAGTACAAAACACAATACAAAATAACAAGCAAAACTCAAACCAAAGCCTGGTACTTACACTTACAGGCGTTGTGGAGAAGAAGGAAAGCACAGCTCCCTTCTGGGGAAGCACAGCGCAGAAGCACACTGTGGCAATCCTCTGTGGCACGGTAGAAAAAAAGCCAAGCGTGGCATGCTGCTAGGGCAGCCCACAGCAACAAGCGCAGCACAAGCATTTCCAAGGCCACGCCGGAAAAAAGCAAAGCACGGCATACCTCCAGGAAAGAAGGGCAATAAAAAGGCAAACACAGATCTCATCACAGGCGCTGAACAAAGAAGACACCTGTGGGCACCAGACCCATCTGGGCCATCGCAGCAAAGAAGCAAAGCGCACCACTCCTCCAGAGCAGCACAGCCGGAAAAACAAAGCACACAACTCCTCCAAAGACGTGCAGCTGAGGAAAAAAAGCGCTGGAAACATCCAGGCTGCTGCAGGCCAAGAAGCAAAGGCAGGGCTCCTCAAAGGTGCTGGACGGCAAGAAAGGCACAGGACTCCTCCAGGGCACCTCAGGCTTAGAAGAAATAGGCAGGCCTCCTCCAAAGACGTGCAGGCGAGGAAACAAAGCACAGGACTTCTCCAAGATGGGCCACGTGAAGAACTGATGTGCTGGACTCTCCTCCAAGGTTGTGGACGGGAAGAAGAGAGCAGGACATCTCCAGGTGCAGCTCAGCAAGAATTAAACTGAAGGACTCCTCCAAGACGGTGCAGCCGAGGAAGCAGAGTGTGAGACTTTGCAGGGTAGCAAAGCCGTGAAGAAGCAGAAGCGGGGGCTCCGGCAGACCATCGTGGGAAATGCCAAGCGCAGCACTTCCTGGGCCTGGCACAGCCGAGAAGCCAAGACAGGACTCCAATGAGGTATTGCAGACCAAGAATGAAGCGCTGGACTCCTCAGGCATTCTGCAGAAATGCAGCAAAGCGCGGGATGCCTCCAGGGCAATGCAGGCAGAGAAACACAACTCCACGAGGCAGCGACGGGAAGAAGCGAAGCGCAGAAATAAATCCTCCCAGGTGATGTGAAGAACAACGAAGCACTGGACTCCTCCAGGGCAGGGTGGCAAAAAAGCCAAAAATTCCAGGACTCCTGCTGCGCAGTGCAGGGGATCATTCCAGGAACAGGACACCGCTGTGCTCTCAAGGCCACAAAGGCTGGCCCCCGACACCGGCTCGGCGCGCTTGACTCCCAAGCCAGGCTGTGCACGCAAGCCTGCTGCCAAGTGCTGCCGCAGGGCGTGCCACCTGCGCTGGGGGGCGTGCGGCACCGTACAAAACATTCCACAAGGCAGCAGGACAGTACAAAAGCAGACACAGTACAGAGTAAACATACCGTACAAGAGAGTCTTAACATAACAAGCCATGCAATAAACAATACAGAATACAAGACTCCCGAGGCAATACAAACTTCAACACAGACAATACCAGGGAGTACAAAATACAATACAAAATAACAAGCAAAACTCAAACCAAAGCCTGGTACTTACCGGTGTTGTGGAGAAGAAGGAAAGCACAGCTCCCTTCTGGGGAAGCACAGCGCAGAAGCACACGGTGGCAATCCTCTGTGGCACGGTAGAAAAAAAGCCAAGCGTGGCATGCTGCTAGGGCAGCCCACAGCAACAAGCGCAGCACAAGCATTTCCAAGGCCACGCCGGAAAAAAGCAAAGCACGGCATACCTCCAGGAAAGAAGGGCAATAAAAAGGCAAACACAGATCTCATCACAGGCGCTCAACAAAGAAGACACCTGTGGGCACCAGACCCATCTGGGCCATCGCAGCAAAGAAGCAAAGCGCACCACTCCTCCAGAGCAGCACAGCCGGAAAAACAAAGCACACAACTCCTCCAAAGACGTGCAGCTGAGGAAAAAAAGCGCTGGAAACATCCAGGCTGCTGCAGGCCAAGAAGCAAAGGCAGGGCTCCTCAAAGGTGCTGGACGGCAAGAAAGGCACAGGACTCCTCCAGGGCACCTCAGGCTTAGAAGAAATAGGCAGGCCTCCTCCAAAGACGTGCAGGCGAGGAAACAAAGCACAGGACTTCTCCAAGATGGGCCACGTGAAGAACTGATGTGCTGGACTCTCCTCCAAGGTTGTGGACGGGAAGAAGAGAGCAGGACATCTCCAGGTGCAGCTCAGCAAGAATTAAACTGAAGGACTCCTCCAAGACGCTGCAGCCGAGGAAGCAGAGTGTGAGACTTTGCAGGGTAGCAAAGCCGTGAAGAAGCAGAAGCGGGGGCTCCGGCAGACCATCGTGGGAAATGCCAAGCGCAGCACTTCCTGGGCCTGGCACAGCCCAGAAGCCAAGACAGGACTCCAATGAGGTATTGCAGACCAAGAATGAAGCGCTGGACTCCTCAGGCATTCTGCAGAAATGCAGCAAAGCGCGGGATGCCTCCAGGGCAATGCAGGCAGAGAAACACAACTCCACGAGGCAGCGACGGGAAGAAGCGAAGCGCAGAAATAAATCCTCCCAGGTGATGTGAAGAACAACGAAGCACTGGACTCCTCCAGGGCAGGGTGGCAAAAAAGCCAAACATTCCAGGACTCCTGCTGCGCAGTGCAGGGGATCATTCCAGGAACAGGACACCGCTGTGCTCTCAAGGCCACAAAGGCTGGCCCCCGACACCGGCTCGGCGCGCTTGACTCCCAAGCCAGGCTGTGCACGCAAGCCTGCTGCCAAGTGCTGCCGCAGGGCGTGCCACCTGCGCTGGGGGGCGTGCGGCACCGTACAAAACATTCCACAAGGCAGCAGGACAGTACAAAAGCAGACACAGTACAGAGTAAACATACCGTACAAGAGAGTCTTAACATAACAAGCCATGCAATAAACAATACAGAATACAAGACTCCCGAGGCAATACAAACTTCAACACAGACAATACCAGGGAGTACAAAATACAATACAAAATAACAAGCAAAACTCAAACCAAAGCCTGGTACTTACCGGTGTTGTGGAGAAGAAGGAAAGCACAGCTCCCTTCTGGGGAAGCACAGCGCAGAAGCACACGGTGGCAATCCTCTGTGGCACGGTAGAAAAAAAGCCAAGCGTGGCATGCTGCTAGGGCAGCCCACAGCAACAAGCGCAGCACAAGCATTTCCAAGGCCACGCCGGAAAAAAGCAAAGCACGGCATACCTCCAGGAAAGAAGGGCAATAAAAAGGAAAACACAGATCTCATCACAGGCGCTGAACAAAGAAGACACCTGTGGGCACCAGACCCATCTGGGCCATCGCAGCAAAGAAGCAAAGCGCACCACTCCTCCAGAGCAGCACAGCCGGAAAAACAAAGCACACAACTCCTCCAAAGACGTGCAGCTGAGGAAAAAAAGCGCTGGAAACATCCAGGCTGCTGCAGGCCAAGAAGCAAAGGCAGGGCTCCTCAAAGGTGCTGGACGGCAAGAAAGGCACAGGACTCCTCCAGGGCACCTCAGGCTTAGAAGAAATAGGCAGGCCTCCTCCAAAGACGTGCAGGCGAGGAAACAAAGCACAGGACTTCTCCAAGATGGGCCACGTGAAGAACTGATGTGCTGGACTCTCCTCCAAGGTTGTGGACGGGAAGAAGAGAGCAGGACATCTCCAGGTGCAGCTCAGCAAGAATTAAACTGAAGGACTCCTCCAAGACGGTGCAGCCGAGGAAGCAGAGTGTGAGACTTTGCAGGGTAGCAAAGCCGTGAAGAAGCAGAAGCGGGGGCTCCGGCAGACCATCGTGGGAAATGCCAAGCGCAGCACTTCCTGGGCCTGGCACAGCCCAGAAGCCAAGACAGGACTCCAATGAGGTATTGCAGACCAAGAATGAAGCGCTGGACTCCTCAGGCATTCTGCAGAAATGCAGCAAAGCGCGGGATGCCTCCAGGGCAATGCAGGCAGAGAAACACAACTCCACCAGGCAGCGACGGGAAGAAGCGAAGCGCAGAAATAAATCCTCCCAGGTGATGTGAAGAACAACGAAGCACTGGACTCCTCCAGGGCAGGGTGGCAAAAAAACCAAAAATTCCACGGACTCCTGCTGCGCAGTGCAGGGGATCATTCCAGGAACAGGACACCGCTGTGCTCTCAAGGCCACAAAGGCTGGCCCCCGACACCGGCTCGGCGCGCTTGACTCCCAAGCCAGGCTGTGCACGGAAGCCTGCTGCCAAGTGCTGCCGCAGGGCGTGCCACCTGCGCTGGGGGGCGTGCGGCACCGTACAAAACATTCCACAAGGCAGCAGGACAGTACAAAAGCAGACACAGTACAGAGTAAACATACCGTACAAGAGAGTCTTAACATAACAAGCCATGCAATAAACAATACAAAATACAAGACTCCCGAGGCAATACAAACTTCAACACAGACAATACCAGGAAATACAAAATACAATACAAAATAACAAGCAAAACTCAAACCAAAGCCTGGTACTTACACTTACAGGCGTTGTAAGTGAAGAAGGAAAGCACAGCTCCCTTCTGGGAAAGCACAGCGCAGAAGCATACGGTGGCAATCCTCTGTGGCACGGTAGAAAAAAAGCCAAGCGTGGCATGCTGCTAGGGCAGCCCACAGCAACAAGCGCAGCACAAGCATTTCCAAGGCCACGCCGGAAAAAAGCAAAGCACGGCATACCTCCAGGAAAGAAGGGCAATAAAAAGGCAAACACAGATCTCATCACAGGCGCTGAACAAAGAAGACACCTGTGGGCACCAGACCCATCTGGGCCATCGCAGCAAAGAAGCAAAGCGCACCACTCCTCCAGAGCAGCACAGCCGGAAAAACAAAGCACACAACTCCTCCAAAGACGTGCAGCTGAGGAAAAAAAGCGCTGGAAACATCCAGGCTGCTGCAGGCCAAGAAGCAAAGGCAGGGCTCCTCAAAGGTGCTGGACGGCAAGAAAGGCACAGGACTCCTCCAGGGCACCTCAGGCTTAGAAGAAATATGCAGGCCTCCTCCAAAGACGTGCAGGCGAGGAAACAAAGCACAGGACTTCTCCAAGATGGGCCACGTGAAGAACTGATGTGCTGGACTCTCCTCCAAGGTTGTGGACGGGAAGAAGAGAGCAGGACATCTCCAGGTGCAGCTCAGCAAGAATTAAACTGAAGGACTCCTCCAAGACGCTGCAGCCGAGGAAGCAGAGTGTGAGACTTTGCAGGGTAGCAAAGCCGTGAAGAAGCAGAAGCGGGGGCTCCGGCAGACCATCGTGGGAAATGCCAAGCGCAGCACTTCCTGGGCCTGGCACAGCCGAGAAGCCAAGACAGGACTCCAATGAGGTATTGCAGACCAAGAATGAAGCGCTGGACTCCTCAGGCATTCTGCAGAAATGCAGCAAAGCGCGGGATGCCTCCAGGGCAATGCAGGCAGAGAAACACAACTCCACGAGGCAGCGACGGGAAGAAGCGAAGCGCAGAAATAAATCCTCCCAGGTGATGTGAAGAACAACGAAGCACTGGACTCCTCCAGGGCAGGGTGGCAAAAAAGCCAAAAATTCCAGGACTCCTGCTGCGCAGTGCAGGGGATCATTCCAGGAACAGGACACCGCTGTGCTCTCAAGGCCACAAAGGCTGGCCCCCGACACCGGCTCGGCGCGCTGGACTCCCAAGCCAGGCTGTGCACGGAAGCCTGCTGCCAAGTGCTGCCGCAGGGCGTGCCACCTGCGCTGGGGGGCGTGCGGCACCGTACAAAACATTCCACAAGGCAGCAGGACAGTACAAAAGCAGACACAGTACAGAGTAAACATACCGTACAAGAGAGTCTTAACATAACAAGCCATGCAATAAACAATACAGAATACAAGACTCCCGAGGCAATACAAACTTCAACACAGACAATACCAGGGAGTACAAAATACAATACAAAATAACAAGCAAAACTCAAACCAAAGCCTGGTACTTACACTTACAGGCGTTGTGGAGAAGAAGGAAAGCACAGCTCCCTTCTGGGGAAGCACAGCGCAGAAGCACACTGTGGCAATCCTCTGTGGCACGGTAGAAAAAAAGCCAAGCGTGGCATGCTGCTAGGGCAGCCCACAGCAACAAGCGCAGCACAAGCATTTCCAAGGCCACGCCGGAAAAAAGCAAAGCACGGCATACCTCCAGGAAAGAAGGGCAATAAAAAGGCAAACACAGATCTCATCACAGGCGCTGAACAAAGAAGACACCTGTGGGCACCAGACCCATCTGGGCCATCGCAGCAAAGAAGCAAAGCGCACCACTCCTCCAGAGCAGCACAGCCGGAAAAACAAAGCACACAACTCCTCCAAAGACGTGCAGCTGAGGAAAAAAAGCGCTGGAAACATCCAGGCTGCTGCAGGCCAAGAAGCAAAGGCAGGGCTCCTCAAAGGTGCTGGACGGCAAGAAAGGCACAGGACTCCTCCAGGGCACCTCAGGCTTAGAAGAAATAGGCAGGCCTCCTCCAAAGACGTGCAGGCGAGGAAACAAAGCACAGGACTTCTCCAAGATGGGCCACGTGAAGAACTGATGTGCTGGACTCTCCTCCAAGGTTGTGGACGGGAAGAAGAGAGCAGGACATCTCCAGGTGCAGCTCAGCAAGAATTAAACTGAAGGACTCCTCCAAGACGGTGCAGCCGAGGAAGCAGAGTGTGAGACTTTGCAGGGTAGCAAAGCCGTGAAGAAGCAGAAGCGGGGGCTCCGGCAGACCATCGTGGGAAATGCCAAGCGCAGCACTTCCTGGGCCTGGCACAGCCCAGAAGCCAAGACAGGACTCCAATGAGGTATTGCAGACCAAGAATGAAGCGCTGGACTCCTCAGGCATTCTGCAGAAATGCAGCAAAGCGCGGGATGCCTCCAGGGCAATGCAGGCAGAGAAACACAACTCCACCAGGCAGCGACGGGAAGAAGCGAAGCGCAGAAATAAATCCTCCCAGGTGATGTGAAGAACAACGAAGCACTGGACTCCTCCAGGGCAGGGTGGCAAAAAAGCCAAATATTCCACGGGCTCCTGCTGCGCAGTGCAGGGGATCATTCCAGGAACAGGACACCGCTGTGCTCTCAAGGCCACAAAGGCTGGCCCCCGACACCGGCTCGGCGCGCTTGACTCCCAAGCCAGGCTGTGCACTAAAGGCCTGCTGCCAAGTGCTGCCGCAGGGCGTGCCACCTGCGCTGGGGGGCGTGCGGCACCGTACAAAACATTCCACAAGGCAGCAGTACAGTACAAAAGCAGACACAGTACAGAGTAAACATACCGTACAAGAGAGTCTTAACATAACAAGCCATGCAATAAACAATACAGAATACAAGACTCCCCAGGCAATACAAACTTCAACACAGACAATACCAGGGAGTACAAAATACAATACAAAATAACAAGCAAAACTCAAACCAAAGCCTGGTACTTACACTTACAGGCGTTGTGGAGAAGAAGGAAAGCACAGCTCCCTTCTGGGGAAGCACAGCGCAGAAGCACACGGTGGCAATCCTCTGTGGCACGGTAGAAAAAAAGCCAAGCGTGGCATGCTGCTAGGGCAGCCCACAGCAACAAGCGCAGCACAAGCATTTCCAAGGCCACGCCGGAAAAAAGCAAAGCACGGCATACCTCCAGGAAAGAAGGGCAATAAAAAGGCAAACACAGATCTCATCACAGGCGCTCGAACAAAGAAGACACCTGTGGGCACCAGACCCATCTGGGCCATCGCAGCAAAGAAGCAAAGCGCACCACTCCTCCAGAGCAGCACAGCCGGAAAAACAAAGCACACAACTCCTCCAAAGACGTGCAGCTGAGGAAAAAAAGCGCTGGAAACATCCAGGCTGCTGCAGGCCAAGAAGCAAAGGCAGGGCTCCTCAAAGGTGCTGGACGGCAAGAAAGGCACAGGACTCCTCCAGGGCACCTCAGGCTTAGAAGAAATATGCAGGCCTCCTCCAAAGACGTGCAGGCGAGGAAACAAAGCACAGGACTTCTCCAAGATGGGCCACGTGAAGAACTGATGTGCTGGACTCTCCTCCAAGGTTGTGGACGGGAAGAAGAGAGCAGGACATCTCCAGGTGCAGCTCAGCAAGAATTAAACTGAAGGACTCCTCCAAGACGCTGCAGCCGAGGAAGCAGAGTGTGAGACTTTGCAGGGTAGCAAAGCCGTGAAGAAGCAGAAGCGGGGGCTCCGGCAGACCATCGTGGGAAATGCCAAGCGCAGCACTTCCTGGGCCTGGCACAGCCCAGAAGCCAAGACAGGACTCCAATGAGGTATTGCAGACCAAGAATGAAGCGCTGGACTCCTCAGGCATTCTGCAGAAATGCAGCAAAGCGCGGGATGCCTCCAGGGCAATGCAGGCAGAGAAACACAACTCCACGAGGCAGCGACGGGAAGAAGCGAAGCGCAGAAATAAATCCTCCCAGGTGATGTGAAGAACAACGAAGCACTGGACTCCTCCAGGGCAGGGTGGCAAAAAAGCCAAATATTCCAGGACTCCTGCTGCGCAGTGCAGGGGATCATTCCAGGAACAGGACACCGCTGTGCTCTCAAGGCCACAAAGGCTGGCCCCCGACACCGGCTCGGCGCGCTGGACTCCCAAGCCAGGCTGTGCACGCAAGCCTGCTGCCAAGTGCTGCCGCAGGGCGTGCCACCTGCGCTGGGGGGCGTGCGGCACCGTACAAAACATTCCACAAGGCAGCAGGACAGTACAAAAGCAGACACAGTACAGAGTAAACATACCGTACAAGAGAGTCTTAACATAACAAGCCATGCAATAAACAATACAGAATACAAGACTCCCGAGGCAATACAAACTTCAACACAGACAATACCAGGGAGTACAAAATACAATACAAAATAACAAGCAAAACTCAAACCAAAGCCTGGTACTTACCGGTGTTGTGGAGAAGAAGGAAAGCACAGCTCCCTTCTGGGGAAGCACAGCGCAGAAGCACACGGTGGCAATCCTCTGTGGCACGGTAGAAAAAAAGCCAAGCGTGGCATGCTGCTAGGGCAGCCCACAGCAACAAGCGCAGCACAAGCATTTCCAAGGCCACGCCGGAAAAAAGCAAAGCACGGCATACCTCCAGGAAAGAAGGGCAATAAAAAGGCAAACACAGATCTCATCACAGGCGCTCAACAAAGAAGACACCTGTGGGCACCAGACCCCTCTGGGCCATCGCAGCAAAGAAGCAAAGCGCACCACTCCTCCAGAGCAGCACAGCCGGAAAAACAAAGCACACAACTCCTCCAAAGACGTGCAGCTGAGGAAAAAAAGCGCTGGAAACATCCAGGCTGCTGCAGGCCAAGAAGCAAAGGCAGGGCTCCTCAAAGGTGCTGGACGGCAAGAAAGGCACAGGACTCCTCCAGGGCACCTCAGGCTTAGAAGAAATAGGCAGGCCTCCTCCAAAGACGTGCAGGCGAGGAAACAAAGCACAGGACTTCTCCAAGATGGGCCACGTGAAGAACTGATGTGCTGGACTCTCCTCCAAGGTTGTGGACGGGAAGAAGAGAGCAGGACATCTCCAGGTGCAGCTCAGCAAGAATTAAACTGAAGGACTCCTCCAAGACGGTGCAGCCGAGGAAGCAGAGTGTGAGACTTTGCAGGGTAGCAAAGCCGTGAAGAAGCAGAAGCGGGGGCTCCGGCAGACCATCGTGGGAAATGCCAAGCGCAGCACTTCCTGGGCCTGGCACAGCCCAGAAGCCAAGACAGGACTCCAATGAGGTATTGCAGACCAAGAATGAAGCGCTGGACTCCTCAGGCATTCTGCAGAAATGCAGCAAAGCGCGGGATGCCTCCAGGGCAATGCAGGCAGAGAAACACAACTCCACGAGGCAGCGACGGGAAGAAGCGAAGCGCAGAAATAAATCCTCCCAGGTGATGTGAAGAACAACGAAGCACTGGACTCCTCCAGGGCAGGGTGGCAAAAAAGCCAAAAATTCCACGACTCCTGCTGCGCAGTGCAGGGGATCATTCCAGGAACAGGACACCGCTGTGCTCTCAAGGCCACAAAGGCTGGCCCCCGACACCGGCTCGGCGCGCTTGACTCCCAAGCCAGGCTGTGCACGCAAGCCTGCTGCCAAGTGCTGCCGCAGGGCGTGCCACCTGCGCTGGGGGGCGTGCGGCACCGTACAAAACATTCCACAAGGCAGCAGGACAGTACAAAAGCAGACACAGTACAGAGTAAACATACCGTACAAGAGAGTCTTAACATAACAAGCCATGCAATAAACAATACAGAATACAAGACTCCCGAGGCAATACAAACTTCAACACAGACAATACCAGGGAGTACAAAATACAATACAAAATAACAAGCAAAACTCAAACCAAAGCCTGGTACTTACCGGTGTTGTGGAGAAGAAGGAAAGCACAGCTCCCTTCTGGGGAAGCACAGCGCAGAAGCACACGGTGGCAATCCTCTGTGGCACGGTAGAAAAAAAGCCAAGCGTGGCATGCTGCTAGGGCAGCCCACAGCAACAAGCGCAGCACAAGCATTTCCAAGGCCACGCCGGAAAAAAGCAAAGCACGGCATACCTCCAGGAAAGAAGGGCAATAAAAAGGCAAACACAGATCTCATCACAGGCGCTCAACAAAGAAGACACCTGTGGGCACCAGACCCATCTGGGCCATCGCAGCAAAGAAGCAAAGCGCACCACTCCTCCAGAGCAGCACAGCCGGAAAAACAAAGCACACAACTCCTCCAAAGACGTGCAGCTGAGGAAAAAAAGCGCTGGAAACATCCAGGCTGCTGCAGGCCAAGAAGCAAAGGCAGGGCTCCTCAAAGGTGCTGGACGGCAAGAAAGGCACAGGACTCCTCCAGGGCACCTCACGCTTAGAAGAAATATGCAGGCCTCCTCCAAAGACGTGCAGGCGAGGAAACAAAGCACAGGACTTCTCCAAGATGGGCCACGTGAAGAACTGATGTGCTGGACTCTCCTCCAAGGTTGTGGACGGGAAGAAGAGAGCAGGACATCTCCAGGTGCAGCTCAGCAAGAATTAAACTGAAGGACTCCTCCAAGACGGTGCAGCCGAGGAAGCAGAGTGTGAGACTTTGCAGGGTAGCAAAGCCGTGAAGAAGCAGAAGCGGGGGCTCCGGCAGACCATCGTGGGAAATGCCAAGCGCAGCACTTCCTGGGCCTGGCACAGCCCAGAAGCCAAGACAGGACTCCAATGAGGTATTGCAGACCAAGAATGAAGCGCTGGACTCCTCAGGCATTCTGCAGAAATGCAGCAAAGCGCGGGATGCCTCCAGGGCAATGCAGGCAGAGAAACACAACTCCACCAGGCAGCGACGGGAAGAAGCGAAGCGCAGAAATAAATCCTCCCAGGTGATGTGAAGAACAACGAAGCACTGGACTCCTCCAGGGCAGGGTGGCAAAAAAGCCAAAAATTCCAGGACTCCTGCTGCGCAGTGCAGGGGATCATTCCAGGAACAGGACACCGCTGTGCTCTCAAGGCCACAAAGGCTGGCCCCCGACACCGGCTCGGCGCGCTTGACTCCCAAGCCAGGCTGTGCACTAAAGGCCTGCTGCCAAGTGCTGCCGCAGGGCGTGCCACCTGCGCTGGGGGGCGTGCGGCACCGTACAAAACATTCCACAAGGCAGCAGGACAGTACAAAAGCAGACACAGTACAGAGTAAACATACCGTACAAGAGAGTCTTAACATAACAAGCCATGCAATAAACAATACAGAATACAAGACTCCCGAGGCAATACAAACTTCAACACAGACAATACCAGGGAGTACAAAATACAATACAAAATAACAAGCAAAACTCAAACCAAAGCCTGGTACTTACACTTACAGGCGTTGTGGAGAAGAAGGAAAGCACAGCTCCCTTCTGGGGAAGCACAGCGCAGAAGCACACGGTGGCAATCCTCTGTGGCACGGTAGAAAAAAAGCCAAGCGTGGCATGCTGCTAGGGCAGCCCACAGCAACAAGCGCAGCACAAGCATTTCCAAGGCCACGCCGGAAAAAAGCAAAACACGGCATACCTCCAGGAAAGAAGGGCAATAAAAAGGCAAACACAGATCTCATCACAGGCGCTCGACAAAGAAGACACCTGTGGGCACCAGACCCATCTGGGCCATCGCAGCAAAGAAGCAAAACCCACCACTCCTCCAGAGCAGCACAGCCGGAAAAACAAAGCACACAACTCCTCCAAAGACGTGCAGCTGAGGAAAAAAAGCGCTGGAAACATCCAGGCTGCTGCAGGCCAAGAAGCAAAGGCAGGGCTCCTCAAAGGTGCTGGACGGCAAGAAAGGCACAGGACTCCTCCAGGGCACCTCAGGCTTAGAAGAAATATGCAGGCCTCCTCCAAAGACGTGCAGGCGAGGAAACAAAGCACAGGACTTCTCCAAGATGGGCCACGTGAAGAACTGATGTGCTGGACTCTCCTCCAAGGTTGTGGACGGGAAGAAGAGAGCAGGACATCTCCAGGTGCAGCTCAGCAAGAATTAAACTGAAGGACTCCTCCAAGACGGTGCAGCCGAGGAAGCAGAGTGTGAGACTTTGCAGGGTAGCAAAGCCGTGAAGAAGCAGAAGCGGGGGCTCCGGCAGACCATCGTGGGAAATGCCAAGCGCAGCACTTCCTGGGCCTGGCACAGCCCAGAAGCCAAGACAGGACTCCAATGAGGTATTGCAGACCAAGAATGAAGCGCTGGACTCCTCAGGCATTCTGCAGAAATGCAGCAAAGCGCGGGATGCCTCCAGGGCAATGCAGGCAGAGAAACACAACTCCACGAGGCAGCGACGGGAAGAAGCGAAGCGCAGAAATAAATCCTCCCAGGTGATGTGAAGAACAACGAAGCACTGGACTCCTCCAGGGCAGGGTGGCAAAAAAGCCAAATATTCCACGACTCCTGCTGCGCAGTGCAGGGGATCATTCCAGGAACAGGACACCGCTGTGCTCTCAAGGCCACAAAGGCTGGCCCCCGACACCGGCTCGGCGCGCTTGACTCCCAAGCCAGGCTGTGCACGCAAGCCTGCTGCCAAGTGCTGCCGCAGGGCGTGCCACCTGCGCTGGGGGGCGTGCGGCACCGTACAAAACATTCCACAAGGCAGCAGGACAGTACAAAAGCAGACACAGTACAGAGTAAACATACCGTACAAGAGAGTCTTAACATAACAAGCCATGCAATAAACAATACAGAATACAAGACTCCCGAGGCAATACAAACTTCAACACAGACAATACCAGGGAGTACAAAATACAATACAAAATAACAAGCAAAACTCAAACCAAAGCCTGGTACTTACCGGTGTTGTGGAGAAGAAGGAAAGCACAGCTCCCTTCTGGGGAAGCACAGCGCAGAAGCACACGGTGGCAATCCTCTGTGGCACGGTAGAAAAAAAGCCAAGCGTGGCATGCTGCTAGGGCAGCCCACAGCAACAAGCGCAGCACAAGCATTTCCAAGGCCACGCCGGAAAAAAGCAAAGCACGGCATACCTCCAGGAAAGAAGGGCAATAAAAAGGAAAACACAGATCTCATCACAGGCGCTGAACAAAGAAGACACCTGTGGGCACCAGACCCATCTGGGCCATCGCAGCAAAGAAGCAAAGCGCACCACTCCTCCAGAGCAGCACAGCCGGAAAAACAAAGCACACAACTCCTCCAAAGACGTGCAGCTGAGGAAAAAAAGCGCTGGAAACATCCAGGCTGCTGCAGGCCAAGAAGCAAAGGCAGGGCTCCTCAAAGGTGCTGGACGGCAAGAAAGGCACAGGACTCCTCCAGGGCACCTCACGCTTAGAAGAAATATGCAGGCCTCCTCCAAAGACGTGCAGGCGAGGAAACAAAGCACAGGACTTCTCCAAGATGGGCCACGTGAAGAACTGATGTGCTGGACTCTCCTCCAAGGTTGTGGACGGGAAGAAGAGAGCAGGACATCTCCAGGTGCAGCTCAGCAAGAATTAAACTGAAGGACTCCTCCAAGACGCTGCAGCCGAGGAAGCAGAGTGTGAGACTTTGCAGGGTAGCAAAGCCGTGAAGAAGCAGAAGCGGGGGCTCCGGCAGACCATCGTGGGAAATGCCAAGCGCAGCACTTCCTGGGCCTGGCACAGCCCAGAAGCCAAGACAGGACTCCAATGAGGTATTGCAGACCAAGAATGAAGCGCTGGACTCCTCAGGCATTCTGCAGAAATGCAGCAAAGCGCGGGATGCCTCCAGGGCAATGCAGGCAGAGAAACACAACTCCACGAGGCAGCGACGGGAAGAAGCGAAGCGCAGAAATAAATCCTCCCAGGTGATGTGAAGAACAACGAAGCACTGGACTCCTCCAGGGCAGGGTGGCAAAAAAGCCAAACATTCCACGACTCCTGCTGCGCAGTGCAGGGGATCATTCCAGGAACAGGACACCGCTGTGCTCTCAAGGCCACAAAGGCTGGCCCCCGACACCGGCTCGGCGCGCTGGACTCCCAAGCCAGGCTGTGCACGCAAGCCTGCTGCCAAGTGCTGCCGCAGGGCGTGCCACCTGCGCTGGGGGGCGTGCGGCACCGTACAAAACATTCCACAAGGCAGCAGGACAGTACAAAAGCAGACACAGTACAGAGTAAACATACCGTACAAGAGAGTCTTAACATAACAAGCCATGCAATAAACAATACAGAATACAAGACTCCCGAGGCAATACAAACTTCAACACAGACAATACCAGGGAGTACAAAATACAATACAAAATAACAAGCAAAACTCAAACCAAAGCCTGGTACTTACACTTACAGGCGTTGTGGAGAAGAAGGAAAGCACAGCTCCCTTCTGGGAAAGCACAGCGCAGAAGCATACGGTGGCAATCCTCTGTGGCACGGTAGAAAAAAAGCCAAGCGTGGCATGCTGCTAGGGCAGCCCACAGCAACAAGCGCAGCACAAGCATTTCCAAGGCCACGCCGGAAAAAAGCAAAGCACGGCATACCTCCAGGAAAGAAGGGCAATAAAAAGGCAAACACAGATCTCATCACAGGCGCTGAACAAAGAAGACACCTGTGGGCACCAGACCCATCTGGGCCATCGCAGCAAAGAAGCAAAGCGCACCACTCCTCCAGAGCAGCACAGCCGGAAAAACAAAGCACACAACTCCTCCAAAGACGTGCAGCTGAGGAAAAAAAGCGCTGGAAACATCCAGGCTGCTGCAGGCCAAGAAGCAAAGGCAGGGCTCCTCAAAGGTGCTGGACGGCAAGAAAGGCACAGGACTCCTCCAGGGCACCTCACGCTTAGAAGAAATATGCAGGCCTCCTCCAAAGACGTGCAGGCGAGGAAACAAAGCACAGGACTTCTCCAAGATGGGCCACGTGAAGAACTGATGTGCTGGACTCTCCTCCAAGGTTGTGGACGGGAAGAAGAGAGCAGGACATCTCCAGGTGCAGCTCAGCAAGAATTAAACTGAAGGACTCCTCCAAGACGCTGCAGCCGAGGAAGCAGAGTGTGAGACTTTGCAGGGTAGCAAAGCCGTGAAGAAGCAGAAGCGGGGGCTCCGGCAGACCATCGTGGGAAATGCCAAGCGCAGCACTTCCTGGGCCTGGCACAGCCGGAAGCCAAGACAGGACTCCAATGAGGTATTGCAGACCAAGAATGAAGCGCTGGACTCCTCAGGCATTCTGCAGAAATGCAGCAAAGCGCGGGATGCCTCCAGGGCAATGCAGGCAGAGAAACACAACTCCACGAGGCAGCGACGGGAAGAAGCGAAGCGCAGAAATAAATCCTCCCAGGTGATGTGAAGAACAACGAAGCACTGGACTCCTCCAGGGCAGGGTGGCAAAAAAGCCAAACATTCCACGACTCCTGCTGCGCAGTGCAGGGGATCATTCCAGGAACAGGACACCGCTGTGCTCTCAAGGCCACAAAGGCTGGCCCCCGACACCGGCTCGGCGCGCTTGACTCCCAAGCCAGGCTGTGCACGCAAGCCTGCTGCCAAGTGCTGCCGCAGGGCGTGCCACCTGCGCTGGGGGGCGTGCGGCACCGTACAAAACATTCCACAAGGCAGCAGGACAGTACAAAAGCAGACACAGTACAGAGTAAACATACCGTACAAGAGAGTCTTAACATAACAAGCCATGCAATAAACAATACAGAATACAAGACTCCCGAGGCAATACAAACTTCAACACAGACAATACCAGGGAGTACAAAATACAATACAAAATAACAAGCAAAACTCAAACCAAAGCCTGGTACTTACCGGTGTTGTGGAGAAGAAGGAAAGCACAGCTCCCTTCTGGGGAAGCACAGCGCAGAAGCACACGGTGGCAATCCTCTGTGGCACGGTAGAAAAAAAGCCAAGCGTGGCATGCTGCTAGGGCAGCCCACAGCAACAAGCGCAGCACAAGCATTTCCAAGGCCACGCCGGAAAAAAGCAAAGCACGGCATACCTCCAGGAAAGAAGGGCAATAAAAAGGCAAACACAGATCTCATCACAGGCGCTGAACAAAGAAGACACCTGTGGGCACCAGACCCCTCTGGGCCATCGCAGCAAAGAAGCAAAGCGCACCACTCCTCCAGAGCAGCACAGCCGGAAAAACAAAGCACACAACTCCTCCAAAGACGTGCAGCTGAGGAAAAAAAGCGCTGGAAACATCCAGGCTGCTGCAGGCCAAGAAGCAAAGGCAGGGCTCCTCAAAGGTGCTGGACGGCAAGAAAGGCACAGGACTCCTCCAGGGCACCTCAGGCTTAGAAGAAATAGGCAGGCCTCCTCCAAAGACGTGCAGGCGAGGAAACAAAGCACAGGACTTCTCCAAGATGGGCCACGTGAAGAACTGATGTGCTGGACTCTCCTCCAAGGTTGTGGACGGGAAGAAGAGAGCAGGACATCTCCAGGTGCAGCTCAGCAAGAATTAAACTGAAGGACTCCTCCAAGACGGTGCAGCCGAGGAAGCAGAGTGTGAGACTTTGCAGGGTAGCAAAGCCGTGAAGAAGCAGAAGCGGGGGCTCCGGCAGACCATCGTGGGAAATGCCAAGCGCAGCACTTCCTGGGCCTGGCACAGCCCAGAAGCCAAGACAGGACTCCAATGAGGTATTGCAGACCAAGAATGAAGCGCTGGACTCCTCAGGCATTCTGCAGAAATGCAGCAAAGCGCGGGATGCCTCCAGGGCAATGCAGGCAGAGAAACACAACTCCACGAGGCAGCGACGGGAAGAAGCGAAGCGCAGAAATAAATCCTCCCAGGTGATGTGAAGAACAACGAAGCACTGGACTCCTCCAGGGCAGGGTGGCAAAAAAGCCAAATATTCCAGGACTCCTGCTGCGCAGTGCAGGGGATCATTCCAGGAACAGGACACCGCTGTGCTCTCAAGGCCACAAAGGCTGGCCCCCGACACCGGCTCGGCGCGCTTGACTCCCAAGCCAGGCTGTGCACGCAAGCCTGCTGCCAAGTGCTGCCGCAGGGCGTGCCACCTGCGCTGGGGGGCGTGCGGCACCGTACAAAACATTCCACAAGGCAGCAGGACAGTACAAAAGCAGACACAGTACAGAGTAAACATACCGTACAAGAGAGTCTTAACATAACAAGCCATGCAATAAACAATACAGAATACAAGACTCCCGAGGCAATACAAACTTCAACACAGACAATACCAGGGAGTACAAAATACAATACAAAATAACAAGCAAAACTCAAACCAAAGCCTGGTACTTACCGGTGTTGTGGAGAAGAAGGAAAGCACAGCTCCCTTCTGGGGAAGCACAGCGCAGAAGCACACGGTGGCAATCCTCTGTGGCACGGTAGAAAAAAAGCCAAGCGTGGCATGCTGCTAGGGCAGCCCACAGCAACAAGCGCAGCACAAGCATTTCCAAGGCCACGCCGGAAAAAAGCAAAGCACGGCATACCTCCAGGAAAGAAGGGCAATAAAAAGGCAAACACAGATCTCATCACAGGCGCTGAACAAAGAAGACACCTGTGGGCACCAGACCCATCTGGGCCATCGCAGCAAAGAAGCAAAGCGCACCACTCCTCCAGAGCAGCACAGCCGGAAAAACAAAGCACACAACTCCTCCAAAGACGTGCAGCTGAGGAAAAAAAGCGCTGGAAACATCCAGGCTGCTGCAGGCCAAGAAGCAAAGGCAGGGCTCCTCAAAGGTGCTGGACGGCAAGAAAGGCACAGGACTCCTCCAGGGCACCTCAGGCTTAGAAGAAATATGCAGGCCTCCTCCAAAGACGTGCAGGCGAGGAAACAAAGCACAGGACTTCTCCAAGATGGGCCACGTGAAGAACTGATGTGCTGGACTCTCCTCCAAGGTTGTGGACGGGAAGAAGAGAGCAGGACATCTCCAGGTGCAGCTCAGCAAGAATTAAACTGAAGGACTCCTCCAAGACGGCTGCAGCCGAGGAAGCAGAGTGTGAGACTTTGCAGGGTAGCAAAGCCGTGAAGAAGCAGAAGCGGGGGCTCCGGCAGACCATCGTGGGAAATGCCAAGCGCAGCACTTCCTGGGCCTGGCACAGCCCAGAAGCCAAGACAGGACTCCAATGAGGTATTGCAGACCAAGAATGAAGCGCTGGACTCCTCAGGCATTCTGCAGAAATGCAGCAAAGCGCGGGATGCCTCCAGGGCAATGCAGGCAGAGAAACACAACTCCACCAGGCAGCGACGGGAAGAAGCGAAGCGCAGAAATAAATCCTCCCAGGTGATGTGAAGAACAACGAAGCACTGGACTCCTCCAGGGCAGGGTGGCAAAAAAGCCAAACATTCCACGACTCCTGCTGCGCAGTGCAGGGGATCATTCCAGGAACAGGACACCGCTGTGCTCTCAAGGCCACAAAGGCTGGCCCCCGACACCGGCTCGGCGCGCTGGACTCCCAAGCCAGGCTGTGCACGGAAGCCTGCTGCCAAGTGCTGCCGCAGGGCGTGCCACCTGCGCTGGGGGGCGTGCGGCACCGTACAAAACATTCCACAAGGCAGCAGGACAGTACAAAAGCAGACACAGTACAGAGTAAACATACCGTACAAGAGAGTCTTAACATAACAAGCCATGCAATAAACAATACAGAATACAAGACTCCCGAGGCAATACAAACTTCAACACAGACAATACCAGGGAGTACAAAATACAATACAAAATAACAAGCAAAACTCAAACCAAAGCCTGGTACTTACCGGTGTTGTGGAGAAGAAGGAAAGCACAGCTCCCTTCTGGGGAAGCACAGCGCAGAAGCACACGGTGGCAATCCTCTGTGGCACGGTAGAAAAAAAGCCAAGCGTGGCATGCTGCTAGGGCAGCCCACAGCAACAAGCGCAGCACAAGCATTTCCAAGGCCACGCCGGAAAAAAGCAAAGCACGGCATACCTCCAGGAAAGAAGGGCAATAAAAAGGCAAACACAGATCTCATCACAGGCGCTCAACAAAGAAGACACCTGTGGGCACCAGACCCATCTGGGCCATCGCAGCAAAGAAGCAAAGCGCACCACTCCTCCAGAGCAGCACAGCCAAAAAAAACAAAGCACACAACTCCTCCAAAGACGTGCAGCTGAGGAAAAAAAGCGCTGGAAACATCCAGGCTGCTGCAGGCCAAGAAGCAAAGGCAGGGCTCCTCAAAGGTGCTGGACGGCAAGAAAGGCACAGGACTCCTCCAGGGCACCTCAGGCTTAGAAGAAATATGCAGGCCTCCTCCAAAGACGTGCAGGCGAGGAAACAAAGCACAGGACTTCTCCAAGATGGGCCACGTGAAGAACTGATGTGCTGGACTCTCCTCCAAGGTTGTGGACGGGAAGAAGAGAGCAGGACATCTCCAGGTGCAGCTCAGCAAGAATTAAACTGAAGGACTCCTCCAAGACGGTGCAGCCGAGGAAGCAGAGTGTGAGACTTTGCAGGGTAGCAAAGCCGTGAAGAAGCAGAAGCGGGGGCTCCGGCAGACCATCGTGGGAAATGCCAAGCGCAGCACTTCCTGGGCCTGGCACAGTCCAGAAGCCAAGACAGGACTCCAATGAGGTATTGCAGACCAAGAATGAAGCGCTGGACTCCTCAGGCATTCTGCAGAAATGCAGCAAAGCGCGGGATGCCTCCAGGGCAATGCAGGCAGAGAAACACAACTCCACGAGGCAGCGACGGGAAGAAGCGAAGCGCAGAAATAAATCCTCCCAGGTGATGTGAAGAACAACGAAGCACTGGACTCCTCCAGGGCAGGGTGGCAAAAAACCCAAAAAATTCCAGGACTCCTGCTGCGCAGTGCAGGGGATCATTCCAGGAACAGGACACCGCTGTGCTCTCAAGGCCACAAAGGCTGGCCCCCGACACCGGCTCGGCGCGCTTGACTCCCAAGCCAGGCTGTGCACGGAAGCCTGCTGCCAAGTGCTGCCGCAGGGCGTGCCACCTGCGCTGGGGGGCGTGCGGCACCGTACAAAACATTCCACAAGGCAGCAGGACAGTACAAAAGCAGACACAGTACAGAGTAAACATACCGTACAAGAGAGTCTTAACATAACAAGCCATGCAATAAACAATACAGAATACAAGACTCCCGAGGCAATACAAACTTCAACACAGACAATACCAGGGAGTACAAAATACAATACAAAATAACAAGCAAAACTCAAACCAAAGCCTGGTACTTACCGGTGTTGTGGAGAAGAAGGAAAGCACAGCTCCCTTCTGGGGAAGCACAGCGCAGAAGCACACGGTGGCAATCCTCTGTGGCACGGTAGAAAAAAAGCCAAGCGTGGCATGCTGCTAGGGCAGCCCACAGCAACAAGCGCAGCACAAGCATTTCCAAGGCCACGCCGGAAAAAAGCAAAGCACGGCATACCTCCAGGAAAGAAGGGCAATAAAAAGGCAAACACAGATCTCATCACAGGCGCTCAACAAAGAAGACACCTGTGGGCACCAGACCCCTCTGGGCCATCGCAGCAAAGAAGCAAAGCGCACCACTCCTCCAGAGCAGCACAGCCGGAAAAACAAAGCACACAACTCCTCCAAAGACGTGCAGCTGAGGAAAAAAAGCGCTAGAAACATCCAGGCTGCTGCAGGCCAAGAAGCAAAGGCAGGGCTCCTCAAAGGTGCTGGACGGCAAGAAAGGCACAGGACTCCTCCAGGGCACCTCAGGCTTAGAAGAAATATGCAGGCCTCCTCCAAAGACGTGCAGGCGAGGAAACAAAGCACAGGACTTCTCCAAGATGGGCCACGTGAAGAACTGATGTGCTGGACTCTCCTCCAAGGTTGTGGACGGGAAGAAGAGAGCAGGACATCTCCAGGTGCAGCTCAGCAAGAATTAAACTGAAGGACTCCTCCAAGACGGTGCAGCCGAGGAAGCAGAGTGTGAGACTTTGCAGGGTAGCAAAGCCGTGAAGAAGCAGAAGCGGGGGCTCCGGCAGACCATCGTGGGAAATGCCAAGCGCAGCACTTCCTGGGCCTGGCACAGCCCAGAAGCCAAGACAGGACTCCAATGAGGTATTGCAGACCAAGAATGAAGCGCTGGACTCCTCAGGCATTCTGCAGAAATGCAGCAAAGCGCGGGATGCCTCCAGGGCAATGCAGGCAGAGAAACACAACTCCACGAGGCAGCGACGGGAAGAAGCGAAGCGCAGAAATAAATCCTCCCAGGTGATGTGAAGAACAACGAAGCACTGGACTCCTCCAGGGCAGGGTGGCAAAAAAGCCACAAATTCCGGGAATCCTGCTGCGCAGTGCAGGGGATCATTCCAGGAACAGGACACCGCTGTGCTCTCAAGGCCACAAAGGCTGGCCCCCGACACCGGCTCGGCGCGCTGGACTCCCAAGCCAGGCTGTGCAGGGAAGCCTGCTGCCAAGTGCTGCCGCAGGGCGTGCCACCTGCGCTGGGGGGCGTGCGGCACCGTACAAAACATTCCACAAGGCAGCAGGACAGTACAAAAGCAGACACAGTACAGAGTAAACATACCGTACAAGAGAGTCTTAACATAACAAGCCATGCAATAAACAATACAGAATACAAGACTCCCGAGGCAATACAAACTTCAACACAGACAATACCAGGGAGTACAAAATACAATACAAAATAACAAGCAAAACTCAAACCAAAGCCTGGTACTTACCGGTGTTGTGGAGAAGAAGGAAAGCACAGCTCCCTTCTGGGGAAGCACAGCGCAGAAGCACACGGTGGCAATCCTCTGTGGCACGGTAGAAAAAAAGCCAAGCGTGGCATGCTGCTAGGGCAGCCCACAGCAACAAGCGCAGCACAAGCATTTCCAAGGCCACGCCGGAAAAAAGCAAAGCACGGCATACCTCCAGGAAAGAAGGGCAATAAAAAGGAAAACACAGATCTCATCACAGGCGGTGAACAAAGAAGACACCTGTGGGCACCAGACCCCTCTGGGCCATCGCAGCAAAGAAGCAAAGCGCACCACTCCTCCAGAGCAGCACAGCCGGAAAAACAAAGCACACAACTCCTCCAAAGACGTGCAGCTGAGGAAAAAAAGCGCTGGAAACATCCAGGCTGCTGCAGGCCAAGAAGCAAAGGCAGGGCTCCTCAAAGGTGCTGGACGGCAAGAAAGGCACAGGACTCCTCCAGGGCACCTCAGGCTTAGAAGAAATAGGCAGGCCTCCTCCAAAGACGTGCAGGCGAGGAAACAAAGCACAGGACTTCTCCAAGATGGGCCACGTGAAGAACTGATGTGCTGGACTCTCCTCCAAGGTTGTGGACGGGAAGAAGAGAGCAGGACATCTCCAGGTGCAGCTCAGCAAGAATTAAACTGAAGGACTCCTCCAAGACGCTGCAGCCGAGGAAGCAGAGTGTGAGACTTTGCAGGGTAGCAAAGCCGTGAAGAAGCAGAAGCGGGGGCTCCGGCAGACCATCGTGGGAAATGCCAAGCGCAGCACTTCCTGGGCCAGGCACAGCCCAGAAGCCAAGACAGGACTCCAATGAGGTATTGCAGACCAAGAATGAAGCGCTGGACTCCTCAGGCATTCTGCAGAAATGCAGCAAAGCGCGGGATGCCTCCAGGGCAATGCAGGCAGAGAAACAACTGTACAACTCCACGAGGCAGCGACGGGAAGAAGCGAAGCGCAGAAATCCTCCCAGGTGATGTGAAGAACAACGAAGCACTGGACTCCTCCAGGGCAGGGTGGCAAAAAAGCCAAAAATTCCAGGACTCCTGCTGCGCAGTGCAGGGGATCAATCGAGGAACAGGACTAGCTGCATTTAGCGCACATAGAACGAGTATGGCTTTTCAGTCTTTTCTTTAGAATACTGGCAAGGTGTTGAGATGTTTTCCATCTGCGTAGAGAAGACACGGGCTAAATGTAAAACACTTACATAGAAAAGCTGTGCCTCACCTGCCTCTACACATAGTATCTACCATCTGTGCACATACATAATACCACCAACAGCGGGAGGCTTTTCTGCTGCTACACAGACTACCTACTCTCTTCCTTAAGACTACGCATTGACAGGCAAAGCTTGGCTTGCTTTCTCCGTATGTAGCACATATCAAGACACACCCTGCCTAACAGAAATGAGATGGTGAGGCATTTCTCTCCGCTTAAAGACTGTATTTCATCTATAGATAGACTGTATGCAGGCCAAACATGTCTAGTTACAGACAAGACACCACCAAGGCTAAACCAGAGCTTTTTACTCTGCTCACACAGTGTAAGCTGGCTGTAGAGAGGACAGGAGAACAACAGAAAGGCGAGCTGAGGCAATACGTATCTCTCAACACACAGAACATAAAGCCATGCTCCCCCACCTCAGCATCACAAATAGGGTACTTTGGCCAGGATCTACTACAAGCATGGCTTGGTGGCAAAACTTCCAGCCTCCTGAGAAACCCGGTCTGGCTCCCTCATAGAGGAGTTCAGAGCATCAGCATACTAGCAGGAAGACACAAAATGCACCACCTGACTCTCTAATTTCTTCCCATGAGTTGGAGGTGCCTTTCGGGTACACTGTCCTGCAACCAACTGCATGCCACCTGACTGCATAAAGCTCAGTGCATGAGTGCCAAGGCCATGAAGGCTTTCCTTCCTCTCGCCTTTTCCACACCCTCCAGGGGAGCTTCTTCACAACAACAAGATGGGCACACGAGCACTTAAAACACACGTCATGGGCACTGAAGAGGGCACCATGGCCACAAAGTCCTCCTCTCCACAAGTCCCTGTCACACTCTCCCACCCCAGTAGCACGTCTAGGGCAACTGGGCCTGGAGTCACTACAGGCACGGCTTACTGGGAAGCCTGGCCAGAAGGCCTTCTGCCAAACTGACAAATGATGGACAACAAAGTGACAATCACAGCCACTCTCTTCTTTAGAGAGTGCAACCACCACTTCTGATGAATCTTACTCAAATCAGGGCTCTCCTGCCTGCTAGAGCTGGGTGGTGGTGGCTGAAGCTTCCAGCCTCTTGAGACACTGCGGTCTGGCTCCCTCGTGGAGCCGTTTAGAGCATCAGCATCTCAGCAGCAAGACATAAAAAGACCAAACACCACCTGCCTCTCTCCTTTCTTCCCATCTGCCGCAAGTGCCTTTCCGGCACACTGCTCTGCACTCAACTGCAGGCCAGCTGACGTATGAGAGGCTGCCTCTGATGTCAGGCTTTTGTTTCTTGCCTCGACATCACAAAGGGGACCAGGGATCCATCACAACAGGCGGCTGGGGGACCATCACAGAGGGGTCCGGTGTGCTAACCAGGGCCCAGTTTGCTAACCAGGGTCATCACTAAACACAGACAAGAATAGGCACCACAAAAGATGGCACAGGCACCACAGTACAGCTCCTCCTGGGGAAAGCTGGCCATATACACCAGCACAGACATCTAAGACTCTGCAGGAAGGCAGAGGGGAGGAGGTGGGCAGCAGAAAGCAGCACCGACCAATATCCTCTCCAGCACCATCTGTAAAAAGCAGACTGACCGGGCACCAGCCTCTACCCTCCTCGACCATGTCCTGTTTCCCTTCAAGGGAGTCCCTGGCATCCCACAATACAACATACACCCACATCACAAGCAAAGACACAGCAGACGAGGTCGATAGCCCCCAACTCCAGCGCTCAGCATCTCACCTGATGGCACCTCAGCCTTCAAACACCCACCGAGACACCTGCCTTCCACACTGCTGCACGGCAGCAGCGCCGGGCACAGACTCTGCACCTCGAGGCAGCCGCCCGCTCACTGCTCTCCGCACACAGCAGCTCCCTCCCCTCCACAGCACGAGGGCCACTCCCCTGACAGCATGATGCCCTGGCAACCACCATGCACTCGCTCACCGCCCCATTGGCCACGGCCTCAACGTCTCGGGGCACAACTGCTGTGAGCGCCTCGGCAACCGGGACACCCACCTTGCACATTCCTGCACGGCGGCACAGACTCTCCACCTCCAGGCGGGCACCTCCACCGGCCGACTGCTCCCCGCACACTGCCGCTCCGTTTCCTCCACAGCACGAGGCGGCCACGCCCCCAACAGCACGAGGCCCTGGCAACGGCCACACACTCACTTCCTGCCGCCCAGCACCGCCCCATGGGCTGCGGCCTTCCTGCCTCCAGGCGGAGCCCAAACAAGTGACCTGGCAGCCGGGGCTTGGCAGCAGCACCCACAGCCCCGCCGGGCCCTGCGCCTCCTGCCCGCCCTGCACAAGAGTTTACAGCAATCTTCAGACAGACACTTTGCTAACCAGGGCCCAGTTTGCTAACCGGGGCCCTCACTAAACACAGACGACAACAGGCACCACCAAAGATTGCACAGGCATCACAGCACAGCTCCTCCTGGGGAAAGCTGGCCACCTTCAGTTCCAGTTCCTGCCCAGGCCTTTCCCTCCCGCAGAAAGAAGCAACCACACTCAGATAAGCTTGCTTCCAACTTCTTCTCTGCCCTAGTCGTTCTACTGGGGTGGGAGAGTGTGACAGGGACTTGTCCTAATGCCAGAGTAGTGGAGAGGAGGACTTTGTGGCCATGGTGCCCTCTTCAGTGCCCATGACGTGTGTTTTAAGTGCTCGTGTGCCTGTCTTCTTGTTGTGAAGAGGCTCCCCTGGAGGGTGTGGAAAAGCCGAGGGGAAGGAAAGGCTTCATGGCCTTGTCATTCATGCACCGAGCTTTGCACAGCCTGAGCCCTCTCACTCACCATGTGTGCAGGCGGTGTCGGGCCGGGTGGGGGGCTTGTCCTGTCCCATCCCGTGCCACCCCAAGGCTGTGGAAGGGCCAGGCAGGGCCAGGGTTGGCAGGAGGCACAGGGCCCGGCAGGGCTGTGGGCACCGTTGCGCAGCACCAGGTGCTGGGGTGCTCGCATCAGCTGTGGCCAGAGACGTCGAGGCCGTGGCCAATAGGGTGGTGAGCGAGTGCATGGTAGTTGCCAGGGCATCACGCTTTCAGGGGAGTGGCACCTCGTGCTGTGGAGGGGAAGGAGCCGCTGTGTGCGGGGTGCAGTGAGCGGGCGGCTGCCTCGAGGCGCAGAGTCTGTGCCCGGCGCTGCTGCCCTGCAGGAGTGTGGAAGGCAGGTGTCTCGGTGGGTGTTTGAAGGCTGAGGTGCCATCAGGTGAGATGCTGAGCGCTGGAGTTGGGGGCTGTCAACCTCGTGTACTGTGTCACAACTGTGTCTTTGCTCATGGTGTGGGTGCCTGTTCCTGTTGTGGGATGCCAAGGACTCCCTTGAAGGGAAACAGGACATGGACGAGGAGGGTAGGAACTGGTGCCCCGTCAGTCCGCTTTCACAGCTGGCGCTGGAGAGGATATTGGGCGGTGCTACTTTCTGCTGCCCACCTCCTCCACTCTGCCTTCCTGCAGATTCTTAGATGTCTGTGCTGGTATATATGGTTGCAGGCCTGCAATTCCTGATCAGAACGTTGCCAAGGCCTCAGGCTCTTCCCTCTGTGTGGTTCTTGATGTTGTTGGGGCTTTTTGAGCTTCACCATCTTTCCTGCATCATTGTGTGCTTGAGCACCCTGTGAGCCTCAATGCACTTGAGGCTTCAGGCTCAGCCTGCAGACGGGTGCCTCTCTCCAGCTGCCAGAAGAAGCCTCTGATAACTACCGCCCTCCCAACAGCCTTGCCTTGCCTTGCCTTGCCTCACCCTCCCGCCTTTCTACAGGCCGGAGCACTCCACTTTCTCTTGACTCTCTGGATCTGTTGTGCAGATGAGCAGAACGTGTTCTAAGAACAGAGACTTCTCTCTGCTCTCTAAACAGCCTATATTCCTCATGCAGGCAGTAGAGCCCCTTCTATACTACCTGCATGCAGCACATCTTTGCTTTGCAAGAGGAAAAGCCTTGCCTCCCGTGTCTCTGTGCTCCTCTAGGCAAAGTGTGCCTGATGTACAGAGAGACCGCCATGTGTTCCCCACAGCCTCCCAACGTTTCCCATGGGGGTGTGGGTGAAAGCCCTGCATCACCTGGCCTGTCTCTACTCTGTAACCAGAATGCTTTCTGTGTCGTGATAGAAAAGTGATGTGCGGTGCTTTCCATATGTACTCTCCATGCAGGTACTTTACAGTCTGTGTGGTGACAGAAAGGAATGGCCTCAGCCCACCTTTCTGTGGCATTTCTGTAAGTGTGCTGATGTTATAGAAGCCTGTAAATATGGATGTCTGTGTGAAGATTTCTGTAACATTTATAAAGATTTTCCTATCTGACCCGGGAGTGGGCTGTCTGTGGATGAGGGAGTGTCCAAGAGTTGGACCGGCTCATTGAGGTCCTAGGTGCCTTCATCAACAGGGTGAAAGCTAGTTTAGCTGACTGTGGTTAATTCTTTCGGCGGGACGGAAAGGCCTGGGGAGGAACTGGAACTGAACGTGGCCAGCTTTCCCCAGGAGGAGCTGTGCTGTGGTACCTGTGCAATCTTTGGTGGTGCCTGTTCTCGTCTGTGTTTAGAGAGGGTCCTGGTTAGCAAACTGCAGCATTTGGTGAGCTCAGTCAATAAAAGGTATGAGCCCTTGAGCTCCTTAATTGACTTAAATGAGAATATTAGCAGCTTAAGCGGTGGGCATCTATCTGCATCATTAAATTCTGTAATTCTGGCCTTTTTTCAATTTGAGTCTGGATGAGGGAAAAAGCAAAAGCAGAACTGGTCTTCTGTGCCTTGTGAAGTGGGGTAGAGTGGACACGACATTGAGTGCAGGGGTGTTCCAGTACCAAAACACCTCTGGGGAGAAAAGAGGTTGTAGCAGGAACTGCTGGTTCTGTGCTGGGGAGCAGGTTTTCTGCTGAGTGTGGTCGTGTGGCCGTGTCCTGAAAGCACCGGGCAAATGGCCCCTCAGTTTTCAGTTAGCAGTGAAATGCAACAGTTCTAGAAGAGGATTCGTTGTTATCGTAATTTATGTTGCTTCTTAATGGCTTTAAAAGAAATTAGCATCCTTGGCTGCTCAATAGAATGTTGGCTGCAGCATAAGAGCGCCCTATACAAAGCACATTTAGGCTGCTGAGTAACTGCTGCTGAAGCCGGCCACGGAGCTTCTGTGTATCCAGGGGGAATGTTTTCAAACTCCACTGTTGCAGGCTTGTTTTGTTTGCACCCTTGCAGCAAGGAGAGGATGCTGTTGCTGGTGCAGAGTAAGGACCAAGGGGCATGTAGTGAAATGAGCATGAAGTGTTGTGTGGCTCTCACGGGAGTCTCGGAAGCAGTCACATATGCTGCAGGGTGCAGCCCTTGATGCTCCCTGGGCCCTGCTTGTCTGCTGGGAGAGGCGTGTGTGTTACCGCGATTTACAGTAGGTATCTCAGAGGTCGACTTGTTTAGGGGGTTTGAACAGCAAAGCACATTACTGTTGAGGACTTGTGTCGTTTCAGGCTGTTGTGTGGCTGTGCAAGGTTTCTGGACCATTTTTAAAGCTTCAGATCTTGGTCCAAATTAGCTGCCTAGTAATTTTTTTATTATATATGAGATAGCTTGCTTTGTTGCTAGAAAAGAAGTCCAGGATGAGAAGTATTGTTGAAAGAATGCTTCCTACAGATGTGTGCTGAGAAAAGAGCATGCTAGCTGCAAAATTCTTGCAGTTTGTTTCACTGTCATCAAACACAGACATGGATTATTATAAATTAGTCTGTTGGATCTAGCTGAGCAGAATGCTTATTTAATGAAATGCATGCTGTAAGCCCACTAAAAAAATAGGAGTGTGGTGTACTTCAGGAAAGAAATTCCAACTTTGCATGAGTCATTTATGTTTAAGATGTTGTGATTTATTGGCCCCTCATGAGTTTGTTTGTTCTTCAAAACGAACCTGCAAGAAGCGATTTCACTGTCCTGGACCCCTGTGTATCTCAGCTGCTCTTTGACTTGGTGTTTTCAGAGAATGTCAGGTTGAAGTAGCAGCAGTTAAATTAATAAAGCTAGAACCAGGTGGGTGTTTCTTAACTGAAATGGGCCACGGAATGTAAATATGTTCAAGCTTAAAATACAATTGTACAAAATAAATTGAGTCCTCTTATGGAAAAACGGGATAATTCTTGCCTTTCAGGGCAGGACAAAATACACTATTCTAAAAAATCACAGGCACGACAAGCAAGAAGTGAAGGGGAAAAGCTGTAACTGGACAACAGTTAAAGGAAAGCTGACTAAACTGTCAGCAGGAGAGGGTTTTTCTTTTTTTTCTTTTTTGTCTTAAGTACTGTGGTTTCAACGCATGTGATGCGAAACGCTGTATAGAACAAAAGAAACGGGAAAGATAGCAAGGCAGAGAAGAAGTTGGAAGCAAGCTTATCTGACTGCGGTTGCTTCTTTCTGCGGGAGGGAAAGGCCTGGGCAGGAACTGGAACTGAAGTTGGCCAGCTTTCCCCAGGAGGAGCTGTGCTGTGATGCCTGTGCAATCTTTGGTGGTGCCTGTTGTCGTCTGTGTTTAGTGAGGGCCCCGGTTAGCAAAACCACCTGCCTGAGCCGCAGGCCCCGGCCCTCCAGCCTCCTGCTCATCCTGATGGTCTTCAGATGATGACTCCTCAGCCAGTGAATCTCCATGGCCCTTGACTGAGATCACGGAATACTCCTCCATATTTTCAAACTGCAGCTGTAACAAGAGAGCCTTGGTGTCCGTCCTGCAGAGGGGGCAGTTTGGATTCTCATTTAGCCAGCGCAATGCACAGGGGAAGCAAAACTGGTGATGGCAGGGTAACAGGTAGCCAATGTCATCTTCATTGTCCCTGCAGATGGGGCAGCACCAGTCACTCTCACTGTCCGAGTCCTCTGCACACTCTGGTGGACTGGGCTGTGCCGAGGATGAGAAGATGTTCCCCATTGCTAGCAACACAGCAGCAGATGTTTTGCACTGCAAAAGTGTAGAGAGGCCACAGTTACTTGCTGTCCTGGGGATGGGACAGGAGGGGAGGAAGAAATGCCCAGTTCCCTCAGGAAAGACACCCTACTGTCTCCCAGAACCCCTTTGCCCTGCCCTCGGCCAACCCAGGGTGGGACGTTTTGCTGCACGGCTCACCTCTGCTGCTGCAAGCACACCCTGTGGTGCCCGGCTGCCTGAACAAAGCAGGGACAGGGAAATACAAGGGAAACACAAGCTCCGGGATGGGCACCGAGAGCGGCCGACGGCAGCCTCCAAAGCACCACCCAACACTAGGAGAAGCCTGTCTCAACACTCCGGTCCTCACAGGAGACCAGGCACGAGACGACTGGGTCAAGCTCAGCTGTTGCCCGCAGATACCCCGTGAAGGCTGTGAGGTGTCACCCTTCACCCCTTTGTGATGTCACAGTAGCCTCAGCGTCTGACTCCACAGCCATTCGCTCTCTTTAAATGGCCTCCCCTGCACAGAAGATAGAGGGGACACCACAGGGTGATGGGGACTGCTGATGGCCAGGCTGCCGGGAGCTGTGCCTGCTTGGCTTCTAGCGACTACAGCTCTGTGAGAGGCTCTCACACATGTATCATGCTCTAGATATGACATCCTCCCGTTGCAGAAAACTTGATCTCGATCAGAGACGTTTTCCTTCTGCAGAGCTTATAATTTGATGTCCTTTTTGCCCCTCACAAGATGCAGCCCTGGCAGAACTGCTGAGCATCAGAGCAGGTAGGGCAGCTCTACTGTGTCTCCATGGCCATCTTTGTACTCTGCAGCTGCCTGGGGAGAGTGGAGGATGAGAAGCTGCTCCCCCTCGCTGCTGCCAGCGATGCCAGCGTATGTTGTGTGCTGCAAAATGGAGAGAGGCCACAGTCACTCGCTCTCTGGGAGAGTGGAGGAGGGCAGAAGAAAAGCCCATGCCTCACAGAGGTCTCCTGCTAAGGGGAACGGCATGGGACCCATCAGTGGCACCACTACCTGGATGGCCATTGGGCAGCCCTGGGTCAGGGTCTTCCTCCCGGCTGGGTTATATCCCCTGTCAGCAGGGAGAAGCCTAAAGGAGCATTTTGTTTCAGCCCCATCCACTTCCACTGGCACATGCCCACAGGGTCACGTCCCTCTCCATTTACCAAGTTTGCTGGTGCTCCTGGCCTGCTGTTGTGTTGGTGGTCCTCAAAAGCACCATCAATGGAGCCAGATCCTTTTTACACAGGAAGGAGTTCTGGTTGCTGTCCCTCGTCATCCTAATCAGGCAAGCACACTTGATTAGGGATCGTGTTTAGCCTTGTTTGCAAGCAGCAAACATCTGCTGTATTGTGTTGGGGAATTTTCGTAGTACCCCTCACGGCTGATTAAACTCATGTTTGTGCTTAAATATGAAAGAAAAAGATAATGAACACTGCATTGGGCTTAGTCCTATCACCATAAGCCGTTCTGTGCGGAGTCTGCAGACAAGTTAGGAGCCAATTCCTTACACGTGCGTGCAGCAGCCCCCATCCCTAGAGCGGGTACAGGGGGCTCCTCAGCTCAGCTGTTGGTCCATCCAGCTCTGCTGTCCATAAGTGGCCTCTGAGGTCTCCCGAACCAGGATGGTCATAAGACGGGATTAAAAGAGATTTTAGGGTGTTGGGGCGGCTAGTGAGAGTATGTGGGGCCCGAGTGATTTTTTTTCCCTCTTTCCAGTTACGGCTGATGACCTTGTAAGCTTGGGTAACCAGCAGGAGGAGCTGGAAGCTACCGTGCTACTAGAAAGCTATGATCTAGTTGCCATTATGGAAACTTAGTGGGACGAATCCCATGGCTGGAGAGTGGCTATCGATGACTACAGGCTGTTCAGAAGGGACAGCCCAGGAAAGAGGGGTGGAGGCACTGCCCTCTGCCTCAGGAAAGGGGTAGAATGTGAGGAGCTGTCTTTGAAGAGTAGCCACAAACAGGCTGAAAGCTTGTGGGTCAGAGTAAAAGACAGAGGGATCAATGGGAAACTTGTGGTTGGTGTATGCTACAGTCCACCGATCAAGGAGAGCCAAACAATGAATTCTGCCCCTCCATTCCTCTCTGGCGAGACCGCATCTGGAGTATTATGTCCGGTTCTGGAATCCTTAACATAAGAAGGATATAGAACTATTGGAACGGGTTCAGGGGAGGGCTACAAAGATGATCAGAGCACTGGAGCACCTCCCGTACGAGGACAGGCTAAGAGAGTGTTGGGGTTGTTCAGCCAGGAGAAGAGAAGGCTCGGAGGAGATCTTACAGTGACCTTCCAGTACCTGAAGGGGGCTACAAGAAAGCAGGGGAGGGGCTGTTCATAAAGTCTTGTAGCGATAGGACTAGGGGCAACGGGTAAAAACTGGAGAAGGGTGGATTTAGACTAGACACAAGGGAGAATTCCTTCCCCATGAGAGTGTTGAGGCACTGGCACAGGTTGCCCAGGGAAGCTGTGGATGTCGTGGAAAGAAGAGGGAGGGTCAAAGGAGAGTGAGGGGGAGAAACTTGCATGTTCCTTAGGAGAAGAGACCAACACCCACCTTGCTCTCAGCCTCCTTTCCTGCTCCTGCTGGCTACACCATTTCTGGTAGGAGCAAGGATGCTGTTGGCCCTGCCGGGAGCTGGAGTCCTTCCCCCTCTGCCCCACAGGGAGCGACAACGGCTCCCCCAGCACTGAAGGCCCAGCGCTGGGGCCGGGAGATCACGCCCCCGGTGTAGAGAGACCACGCCCCGGCTGGGAAGCCATGCCCATAGCAGGGAAGGGCTGGGAGGCCACGCCCCTGGGACAGGAAGTAACGCCCCAGGGGGAGACAATTGAGAGCAATGAGGTGCAGTACTTTCTGATGGAGCAATCAGTGAAGTGCAGGAAAAAAAAGAGGGCAGTGTTTCTTTTCCCGATCCCAACGGAAGTGCTTTGGGTTGTTTGGGTTTTGCTGTCGGAGCTGAGTTTCCGCACAGCTGACGCTGCTGCTTTCCCGAAGAGCTCCTCCATAGGATGCGACTGCCCCAAAGGGCTTCGCTTTCACCCAAGAAACAGCATTTGCTGCGCTGGGAGTCACTTCAGTAAGTGTCCTGTGCTCCTCTCCTGTAGTCATTTTTCAGTCTGTTTTGGTTTGTTTGGTTTCTCTGCCACTCCATCTTCCTATTAACCATTATTGATTTTTATTTTCTTTTTGCTCAGTAGCAGTTGAGAAAGGAATGGATCGGGAGGTGGGGTGTTGGGCGTTTTTTATCTGGAGAGGTGGGTGGTTTGGGGATTAGGTTTATTTGCTTTACGAATCAAGACCTGCAAAAAAAGGGGCACCTGCACCCTGACAGGTACTGTCTTTGCTTTTGTTAATGGGTGGGGAGGAAAGGAAACGAAAGGCCGAAGTGTTTCCGGCTGTCTTCTGTGCCTCTTGCTGCTCTTGGTGCCTTTGGAAGTCATTTTCTGCATGAAGGTATACAATCCCCTGTATTAGAAGACTTCACCTGAAACCTTGAATGCTGCTTCAGAACTGAAACCAAGGTGTTCCCTCGTTGCACCTTATCCTCTGGGAGCCGTGTGCACCGTATCCCCCAGAAGAAGCAAGCCCGGCCTTCTGTCCCCAGGCTGAAACCCACCGTGTTGCTCGAGTTTCATGTGGGCCTTGTTTGTTGCCTGAAAAAAAAGGATGCTGACAGTTGACTGTTACCATAAACATTTTCTTTTCCATTCTGGCAGGAGGGTAACGCCACAGGCCACTGAAACAACAAGAGAAGCTGATAACCTCGAAACGCACGATTCCTCCAACAGATACCAGGTGTGTTCGACCCTGCAAAACCTTCCCACAAAGTGCCTTGTGGTGCTGCAGGGTCAGAGGCTGATTCAGTTTCTGTCAGGCTGGCAAGACAAGGAGGCAGACCTGGTGAGCGTGTGCCTCGCTTGTTTGTTTTTCCTTTGTTTTCTTTGGCTTTGCTTGAGTGTGGTGGTAGAAAGTGTTTGTAGATACTACAAAAAAAAAATCCTGTGGAGTTTTGAAATTAACCTGTGGAAAAAAATTGAGCAATTGAAAATGTGATGGAAGAGGTCACTTTGTCAAGACACCCTTGCAGTCTGTCGTGTGTAGGTACCACTCAGCAAAATGTGTAGTTCTGCCCTATTTCTGGTCAAATTAGGGGATAACGGTTTAGCTGCACTTGACCGAGGTCTTTACAATTTCTGCTTGGGCTATTTCAGTAGCGCTCTGGTGAAAACTGTGTTATCACACAAAAGCATCACCAGGAAACTTGGTAAATGCCTATAAATTGTTTTTTCCTGATGACAGTTTGTTACAGTGCTCTTTTCTCATACCAGTGTGCTCCATGGTTTTGTTACATCCGTTATTAAAGAAGAAAATGGGAGGAACTTGAGCAGATGCCTTGCATGGTTGCTTAGAGCAGGGTGACAAATCCAGAAATAGGAATTAACAGACCAGTAGAAACCTGTCAAAGAATCTAGAGTCAGAGAAAAGAGGTACGAGAGGAAGATGACATTCCAAGGTTCTGACTGTCCATTTTATCAAGGGAGACAGTGCTTTTTGCTGAGTAAAGTGAGCATCTCTTCGTGATAAAAGAGCAGCCTGAAAACAAAGGCAATGCTTTTGCAACCAGAGAAATCAAAAGAGCAGCAGTTTTTGTCTTTCTTTCTCTTGACACCTGCTGTAGTCCACTCAAGCTTCCGTATTCCAGAAGCAATTTTTATGTTTCAGTTAGCAAGTAAGAAGTACTCTGAGAGTCAAATTTAACTTTAAGAACCGTGTAAGTGAAGTCCCTGTGGGGTGACTGGTAAAGTGAGGCTGAGGTCCATTTCTGTTTGGGTGGAGTTTGATCGAGACGCAGTTTCCTACAGTCACGTGAAGGGAAGTTCTCATGTCTTTTATTTATCACCAAATACAAAACGAATCTATGTTATAGATTCAGATCAGATACCAAATCTGCCGAGGCCCTGGTATTTAATTTATACTTGTCTTCTAGAAGGTGAAGCTGAGCTTTGTCTACGGTACTAAATCTACCAAAACTTTCTCTTTAACATTAGGTGCCTGAGAAGGCAGATTCCGTGCCTCTAGCTTTAGCTTTACCTCCACCCCACCAACCCTGAAATGATTGCCCTACATGGTACCTTTTCTTGTTCTCTGAAAAGCATCTGGTATATCTTGAAACATCACATGTTGCTTCTTTCACGGGAATTTCCTCTATCTCCTTCTGTATTAGGTTTCTGTCCTGTGTTTTAAGAGTACATTTCTGAAGAGTCTTCAAGTGAGATGATGGATGTAGCCCTTGCAGTCTTGATTTTAGTTTTGTCACCTTACCTTCTGTATGTGGAAATGTTAAGAGATGTATTGCAATATACCATAGGCAAATTTCCAAGGAATATTCCATTTATTTGTTTGACTAAGTGATGATAATGCAGCAGCAGAGTACCTCAAGTATTGAGACTGAATGTATTGAAAACGTTTTTCAGTGCAGTCTGACTAAGCAGTTGCTGAGGAGAGAGATGTGTGATGCAGCTGTGGAGACAGAGCCCAAAGAGCATCCTTAGGGACAAGTGCAATAACATTTCAACCTCTAAGAGTGCCTCTTCTGCTCAGTTTGGAATACAGTGTTTCCCGAGTGGGCACTTGCTCTGGAGCTTTATGCCAGTTTCCTTTGAAGCAATAGAGTCTCCGCTGTTCCTTATATTATAGTTGTCACTGCACAGGGGAGGACTGGAGATCAGGGAACCGCTGCGTGGTTCTCCATGCCTTGGGATATATACTGTAGTTGCTCCCTAATGCCTTAATCACAGGGATAATTCTTGTTCTCCTGGGAATTTTGCAAAGAAGGAAAGATGTGTTAGTGCATGAAGGATTTCATCTTTGTGCTCATGGCGAAGCGATGGACTGCTAGCCCAGGTGGATGTTTAACAGAGAAAACGGCCAAATAGTATGGAGGTTCTAATTAAAAGTGTCTTTTAGTATTACACATAAAAACTGGTTAATAAGCTTTGCGGAGCATAAAATACACTTTTCTGTTATAGGCTTCCCCAAAGTTTCTTTCTTTGTTTGAGTTTCAAACCTCTAATTCAAGTACCACAACTGTTTTCTTATTATATGGGATGCTTTATGCTTTCGATAGAAACAAAAATGCAGGAAATGAGGTGGCAATTAATTTCTGGTCCCTCTGCCTTTAGTAAGACGAGGATGTTTTCATACACTGCCTACAGAGGAATGAGCCAAGCTGGGAGGCTGCAGTGGATGAGTTTGAATTTGAAGCTTAACTTTGGGTAGAAGCGTACTGTGAGATAAAAGCTTGTGGAGAGAACATTTGCACTCTTGACATACTGAACAAACAGCTGACCTGATCTAGAATAACTAACTAAGGTGCTGCTTTATCTTAGGCTGTTCCTTTCTACTCCTCTGCTCTTACTTAAGGGAATAATGTAGATTAGATGTAAAATTTGAAGACTTTTGGGGCCTTTGACCTTCACTTTTCAAAGTTATACTATTATATAATCTTCTTGGTTGTTTTTATCCAAGCTCTTTTATTATTTGGTCATAGATCCTTTTATTAAGTTAAGATTTCTCTTACACAGGCAAAGCTCCCAGCTAGAAACTCCAAATGTGCGAGCAGAATGCCAAATGATTCTACAAACCAGGACTTCAGCAGCAAAAATAAGCTTTCCTTTCCACCTCCGTAAGTAGTACGCTTCTGAAATTCGTTGAACTCCTAAGCCTGCAGCTACTCGTGGAGGCAAGTGACAATACTCCTTGTGGCGTTGCAGGGATTACTCAATATGTGTCTGTGCTTTTGGATCCTTACTGCTACTAAACTCACTACCATATGTAACTCTAAAATATTTTTACAAACAAGTAAAACAGCAGCACTTTAATTTGCATAGGAAATCTATTTAATTTGATTTTTCTTTAGGAAAACTAAGCATCTAGCTACATGTCTTCATGGAGCGCACTTTTATTGTATTCTAAAGGTCTGTTTTTTAACTCAGTACCAGTGAGCAGACACAACCTATGAAGTCCATTGTTAGCATAGGTTACAGAGACATAAGTAGGACTACCATTTTAAGAAAACACATCAACTATAGCCAGTATAAGGTCAGCCGCAGCAAAAATACTGTAAGGAACGCCTGGAAGATAGTAGTCTTTAAACAAATCATGATATCGCCTGTGATGTGATGTAATCACATCATCACCTGTGTGCACAACTGAATTGTTTCTGTGTGCTTTGTGTTAAAAACTTATTACACAGTCATCAGTACCCCTAGTATGCTTTAGAAATACATTAGTAATGCAAAATAAATGATTAAACTGTGTAATGAAATTATGAGCATATCTGCGGCAAAATTTCACCTTTGCGCAGCACAGAATGAGTGCAGTCAGTGTTTATAACTGATGCGTTCCTTGTGTGATTTTCCTTTTTCACTTTTTCGTCTCCGAGAGCGTAAGAATTCTACATGTTAAGTTCCAATAAAATGGATGGCTCTCCTCACGTAATATTACATATTAGTGAATCAGGCACAGTTGTGTGCTTTGGGGGGTTTTGTTGGTTGTTGTTTTATTTTTTTTGATGATTACATGTATATGTTTATATGTACATTTCAGTCATATGTATATGTCTAGTTACTTAGAAATAAATTGCCCTTTCTGTGCAAAATGAAATTTTCCCACCCAGTTCCCATTTTTGTTTAGTTATGCTGTTTTTTCCTTAATGTATTCGAATTTACAGACCTGCTCAGACTAGAAGTGAAGCGTTTAGGTTTAGCAATTTAATTAGCAACGGTTATGGGATTGACTGGTTTCGGGATCGTAACAGATGGGAAGAAAAGGTTCAAGAAACATCAGAAAATAGTGAGCGGACCAAAGGTAAAATCATCAAAGGCTGCTTCTTTCCAAATGAGTTGGGATCTCCAAGTAACAGCAGAGGGCAGCCTGAATAATTTGCATGGCTCTCTTTGAAAATCCTGAGACTTAGGGAATTACCATGCTTAGCTTACAGTCCTTCATGACCAGCTGAAGAAGAAAGCGCTCCTGTTTGTAGTCAGGGAGGGCAGGGGCTCTCATGGATTGTTCTCATCTTTGTCCTTGCAGAGCTATGCTCTGTTTGGATCCAAGGGCTTCTGTGTGATGTTTTTTGGGACAGTGCTATAGACACGCTTCTGTCCTCCAGCCTGCATTTAAGCAGACCATAACATATTTGTGGCTTGTTTGTTGTGAGTGGTCTTTGGCCTCTAATATTTTTTTGAAAACTTGTGTGACGACTGTTACTGATAGTTATGGTTAAGAAATACGTCACTGTTCATAAAAACTTGTCAAAATATATGCACATCAGAGAAGAGAGTGGCGATGCAGCAGGTCTGTTAGAGAGAGAAAAAAGTGATCTGATTTTTATCTATGATTTGAAACCTTACTTTGTCATGCGTAAAGGTAATAGCGATGGAAGACATCACTTGAAAACACTGAGATAGAAAGGTTAAACGAGGGAAAATTCCCCTTACTTCTGTCAAAGGCCTTTTGCTCAGGCTTTCTATAATGGCTTGGGAACCACGATGGATATATGAGTTTTCTGTAGCAACCTTTTAACGCTTGTGTATATGATGGGTGGCCATGAGTCCTTTGACCTTGATATATCATTGTGTGGGAGACTTAGAAGCCAGTTAATTCCATTTCTGCAACATTTTGCCACTTCTTGAACTCATCTTTCTGTCTTCCATTAACGTATCTACAGTAAATTTGTGTGGCTTCTTAGTCCCAGAAGCACATTGTTTAGAGCAGACGTTCAGCTTTGCAGGACAGTTTTGTTGCTCTGCCTGCTGCACACCAACCAGTTGATCAGTCAGGATGTCCAGCTACATGATTAAGACCTGGTGTAGTTTTCTTTTATAGTCTTGTTCTATAGAAATGAATCACTGGGTAGCAGTAGCGTGGGCGTGAGCTGTGCACAATGTCTGCCCTTTCAGCTGTTAAATAAGAATGTGTTTATCCTGTTTTGACAGCAACAAAAGCATTGTATGCTAGATCTCGGTGTTCGCCCCAGCGAAACAGTTTGCACTTTGAAAGAGCAATGTATATAAACTATTTTAGTATTCTAAAAGAGTTAGATACATTAGCACTTTTTCCTTTACCTGCCTGAATCAGGTTCTATCCTTGAAAAGTTATGAATAATTAAGTATTTATTACAAAGCCCATTAGAAAGTGGATGCAAGTTCAGTAAGGTATTTTTTGCTACTTCTATGAAAAGTGAAGTTTTTAAGAAGAAGAAGAGTGATTTTTCGTTACCATTT
Source organism: Cuculus canorus (assembly GCF_017976375.1). Lineage (NCBI taxonomy): Eukaryota > Metazoa > Chordata > Aves > Cuculiformes > Cuculidae > Cuculus > Cuculus canorus. The sequence continues at coordinate 64,933 of NW_026527858.1, read as the reverse complement.
CAGAGTGTACTCTGTAGAGCTTTGAATCAAAGAGCTGAAGATTTTAAAAGGTATTACTGACTATATATTTATTTGAACAGAATATTTAAGGGATTTGGCTTGACAGTGTTTTTGTTAGGAAAGTTGATTGGCAAGAGGTAAACCTACTGCTAATCTGAACCGTCAGAATTTTCAGTGAATGTTTATGAAAGTTTTGCTGTTGATGTTGTTAGACCCAGCACGTGAATCAATCTTTGTTGTTCATTCTAACCAATAATTTAACAAAGTTGTATTTACAGAAATAGAAGGCTAAAAGGCGTGAAGGCACCCAGATGTGCGGCTGTGGGTTAGACTGCAAGATTTTCCAGATACAAACCAGCTTACATTAGCTGTACTTGGTGGTGGAGGTAGGAGGTAGGGGCTGGAAATTACTTATGGTAAAGAAACTGTGCATGTGTATCAGGCAAATTGTTGATACTCTTAGGATTTCAACTCTAAAATTTTGCACTTAATGCAGAAATTGCTGTTAGCTACACGATGTTGTCCAAATAATTAGTACCATTTTATGAGTTTTTCAGAATTCCTCAGTTCTATGAAGGTGTCGTATCCAGGAATTCAGGTATCTTTATTTGACAGAGTCTTTAGGTAAGGTTTCAATTTTTATTTTTAATGTCTATAAAATGTGTGGCAGAGGTCTGGGTTTGTTGTGCCCACCAATTGTAAACTTCAACAGTAAAATAAGTTCTGTGTCTCACAGCCACTGTAGTATACTTTAATTGTATAACTACATTTCAGTCCCTCTTTGACCTTCTGACTGCCGTTATCATGGGGAAAACTTCTTTTGCCAATACTATTTGAAGTTACATACTTTATTGGGCAAAACAGGAACGGGGAAATATGAGATGATGATGATGAAACTCTCTGGAATCAAATTGCTTAATGGTAAGGCACCCAAGCCTTTCTTCAAATGCTCCTCAGTTGAGTAAAAAGGTGTTTTGTTCTTAGAAGCTTATATTGAATCCATTTCAGTCTCTTTTTCCATGGCAAGATTTTTTTTTGAGGTTTTTAGTACAAATTTACTGAAAACGTGGAGGACAATAATGTAATGACCAGAAAAACCCCACACCTGCACACCCGAGCGTGGGTATTTCAAAGTATTGACAAATTTGGGGATCACTTGTTCACATAGACTGTGTTGTGTCAACAGTCAAATGGCTGTTCTCCTTGTAATGTAACCAAATATATTCTTCATTCTTACCGTTTATGTCTTTTTAGACTAGACTAGAGTAGAAACGTGTTTTCAGAGATCAATTGTATATATACATTAACCTAATTTGTGTGGCGGTGGAAGCAATAATTGAATTGGCCCATGTATTTCTTAAGCTTGTAAAATATAATTGACTTCTGTGTATCTGTTTCTGAAATACTTATATCTGATTATTCTCTTTCTGTAGAGCTGAATGCCAGACCTCCTGAAAGCCAAAGCGGATTTTTCACTGGACCCTAAGGTGAAGTTACAGGTAATATCCCTGCTTAAAAAAAAAGTTTCTTCCACAGAATTAATATACTGTCCTAAGGTGCTCACTTTGGATTGTCTACCACCATAGTTTTCAAGTGTTCAAATATTCAAGGAACAGAAAAACGGAAGATGCATTAGGAGGCTGTGATTCTGTTTTGCCTGGGAGGGTTTCAAATAAGTTGGAGAGGTGGTGTTTTTCTTACTTGGTTGAGCAGTTTCTCGTGTATGCCATTCATGGCTACAAATGCATCTGCGTGAAGGGATTTCTCTCTCTTCTATTCCCATGCAAAGTCCTTTGGCGTGAGACAGAAAATGAAGAGATTTTACTGTAAATGCCCAACGTGTGATTTTTGTTATAAATGCATCTTGGCAGTGTCTTGTGCCCAATGTGTGTTTACCCTCCTGATGTACAGAAGGTTATGCACCCAGAGGGTTTTAGTTGCTCCGTCTCCCAAGAATTCCCTCCTGTGGCAAACAACAGTGTGGCTCTGATAGGAAAAATGACTTCTTAAACTGAATTGCAGGATTCTGGGCTTAATGACTCCATGTCTTCAGTTACTGTATGAACAACATGAAATTCATGCTTATCTAGTGCTGTAATTTAGCTTGTTTTGTTTTCCCCTTTGTTTTTGCTTTAGATTTCTTGCTAACTGATGGATAGTGAGAATCACTCTAATTTCTAATTTCTGTATTTGTAGTCTTGTTAAGATTGTTGGGTGTGACTTTTATTATTTAGCACCAGTCGTATCCCATCAGCTGATAAATCCATTTATACAATATTTCACAAATTATCACCTGTACCTATTGGAACGAATCTTACATTGGTAAAATGATTAATGAAACAGTTATTGAAACATCAGGACTTGCTTGCAATTCTGGACGAGGTCCAGGAAAGCGGGACAAGACCCTGATAACAGTCCACCACGACTGGAAAGAAAGGGGGTCCTAAAAGGATAAAAGAAAATTTAAACCATCATTGGAGGGACGTGTTGTTCAGAGGGTCCCCTGCTGCAACTGGCATTCTAAATAAGTTGTGTCACCCCATTATTGCCCTTCTGATGCTAGTTTTGGTTAGCTTTGTTTTCTCTGCTATGTTATTTATTTGGACTTGGAGAATGCTGCAACGACTAATAATTTTGACTTCTATGTCTCGTACCCATGAGAATGCATTAAAAAGGTAATTTTCTAACAAAATATCATACTGTTCCCCTTTGAGAGATAAATTACAGAGCTGGCAAAAGAATTTGCCCATGTTAAAAAAGACAGGAGGGAATTGATGTGGGAAAGCAGACAAGGGGGGCTGGGAGCGTTCGTTAGAGCTTGGCGTTGTTCGCTTGGAAGACCTTGGGAGTTGATGATGAAGGAGCCAGCGAGCAGCAGTTTACTGATAATTAGGCATTGGAATGCAGAAAGCTGCTGCATTTGGTTCGGGAGTTTGAAAACAGCCAGAGGAGACTGAGTCTGCACAAAGTTCAAAGAGAAATATATTCATCCCGAGGAAGACTTCAAATTCATGCTTATCTAGTGCTGTAATTTAGCTTGTTTTGTTTTCCGCTTTGTTTTTGCTTTAGATTTCTTGCTAACTGATGGGAAAGGATAATCCTGCAGTAATTTTAAATGACTGTGTTTCCAGCTTGAACAGATTCTGCCAGACTAAGTGTATCTTATCTCAGAAGAACCAATGTTTGGCCTAATCTCATCTAAAAACTGGAGACTTGACTCTGTAAGATAGGAAAGTGTATGTCAAGCTAAGTGTGTTTTGCATTCTCTCTTTCCAGGTTACTTCTAATTTTCCAAACTTGTAAGATTATATCTCTGTTTCCATTGCAGTGTCACTTCTGCAGCTGGATGTGCCGGATCCCTCTTGCAGATGTTTTCATCCCTTGTTGAGGATCTCATTGGTGCTTTAAAAGGAAGAGGTACCACTCTTTCAGAACTGAAAAGGAGGTGAGATGAGTTCACAGCTTGATTTCCCTTATTTTTCTCGGGCTAATTGCCCTAGCTCTGGTAAGGTCAGCTGTACCCAAGTTAACCCTGGATACGCCACCTCTACACTTGTGCTGCACTCGCCTCTCTACCTTTAGGAGGTGAGGGTATATTTTATTTCCTTGCTCTGCAAAAGTTTGAGCTTAGCTAGGAGCTGTTTCTTAGCAAGTTGTGGGGAATCTGTTCTTTTTATTTAGGTAGAGGGGGCTTTTGAGAACTTTACGAATCAGCAGTTGCAAGCAAGCTGCTTTAGTGATGTAGCATGTAAAACCTTTTGATTGGTGCTCAAGCTTTCAACCCTGAAGGATCTGACTTGAGATGGGAGCATTCCTAGGGTTTTTGTACGTTTAGGATGCCAGACATAAACCAGGCTTTTGTTATAATGGAGATTACCCCACAGTTGTGTTGGTTTCATTGATGTTAAGTAGATCTTTTCTTTTAAATATTATATCATTAATACTGGCTGGTGCAACAACCTCGTAAACTACTGGTCAGGTGACTCAGGTTCAGTTTTGAAGGACAATTTTCAGACTCACGTGGTAGTCTTTGTATTAAAAGCTGTTTTCCATCCAAAAGGCAGGCCTGCATTTGACATGCTTTTTAGCTGTTAGTTGGTTGATGCACTGACTTTGGTACCAGGGATGATAAACTCTAGTGCTTGCTTTGCTGAGTTAGTACTTCTCAAGTGAGGTAGAGGACTACGTTGTGGTGCAGGGGCCCGGTGGCATCCACCGGTCCTGATAGGGAAAATGCATCTTTGGGTGTAAGCTTGTGGGACTGATGGAGAGGTCTTTAAACCAGAATCCGTGGGGGAAGGGGGTATGAACAGGATTGCTGAAGAGAAGCCAAGAGTTGATGTAGCATTTTGACAGCAGGTGAAAAGAGGCGATTATCCCACTGTATGAGGCATCAGTGTAGCCTCACTGTGAGTTCTGGATGCAGTTCTGTGTTCCACAATTTAAGAAGGATGTGAAGGCCGTGGAATGAATCCAGAGGAGGACAACAAAGCTAGCGAAAGTCCTGGAAAGAATGTCCTACGAGGAACAGATAAGGACTTTGGCTTTGCCTAGTTTAGAGAAAAGGAGGCTGAGAGGCAACCTCATTGCTCTCTACAGCTTCTCGAGTGGTGGGAAGTGGAGAGGGAAGTGCTGATCTCTTCTCCTGGGTGTGCAGGATAGGATGCTTGGTGACGATTCAAAGCTGCGCCAGGGCAGGAGGTTCAGGCTGGACATCAGGAAGCGTTTCTTTACTGAGAGTGGTCAAACACTGAAACAGGCTTTCTAGAGAGGTGGTTGATGTCCCACCCTTGTCAGTGTTTAAGAAGCATCTGGAGGTGCCCTTCACAACACATGAACTTGGTCAGCCCTGAACAGGTCAGGCAGCTGGACTGGATGATCATTGTAGGTCCCTTCCACCTGATCTACTCTATTAGCAGAAGTCACCTGTGCTCTTCTCTCAGCACCTCGTTTTGCCAGACCAAAGTGCGAGTAATAGAAATGCACTTGCAGGCAGCCTGTGCAGATAAAGATTTATGGAGACAGACACATACGATTATATATTTATATTATACAATCATCCTGAAATCTCGTAGCCCAGAGGCAGATATCCTGAGGAGCAGCGGGAGACCCGTAATTGCAGAACAGGTGCTGTATCCCTCTGGCTTCCCTCTTACATCTCTCCTCTGGCACTCCCTCCCACCCGACCTTGCGTCCCACTCTCTCTCGCTTCCCCCTCCCTCTTGTGGGACAGGATCTGTTTGGCTTCAAGAAAACCCCCAGCACGGATCAGTTGATCAAAGTAGACGTGCTGGAACTTGTCGGCCACAGGCCCTGGGAAGGAGTGAGATAAGAACTTTGACGCGTAGGCAGCCTCTAGTTTCTCACTAGTTTCTTTGTAGAATCCTTATAAGCAAGGCCACAGTGCCCTTGAGCACAGCTGTTATAGAACAACAGGATATAGATAAAGAAGTACAAAAATGCATCTTAAGGAGGAGCTGGCCTTTAACGATGCAGCCAATAATGAGCTTGCTTTTTGCAATATGTATGAGCCTTAATTATCTGTAACTACTAGTATAACTATATGTTAGCTGCGCAATAAAGATGACATTTTGCTTGCATCCCACCTCTCAGTCGCGGCACCTCTCTCTCTCATGCATCCCTCTCTCCCTGTCTTGGACATCCCTCTTGAATCCCTCACATCCCCCCTCTCTCTTGTATCCCCCCTGCATCCCTCTCGTCTTGTCTTGTGCATCCCTCCCCTCCCTCCCTCTGCTGCGTCCCCCTCCCTCCCTCTGCCACGTCTCCCTCCTTCCCTCCATGTCCCCATTAACAGACTGGACAGGAGGAAAACATTTTTCATGGAGAGGGTCATTGGGCACTGGCAGAGGCTGCCCAGGGAGGTGGTTGAGTCACCTTCCCTGGAGGTGTTTAAGGGGCAGGTGGATGAGGTGCTGAGGGGCACGGTTTAGGGATTGTTACAAATGGTTGGACTCAATGATCCAGTGGGTCCTTTCCAACCTAGTGATTCTATGAATCTATCATTCTATTTCTTCTTGTGGGGACGGAGCTAGGAGCTGAGCGTTGAGGCGTACCCCACTTCAGCTGGGTTTGTGGAAGACAACCTCGTCTGCTAAGTTAAAGATGACCCCGAGCCAGTGGTCTTCCGCCTGTGCTGCCAGGGGGTATGGGCGGAGCTGGAGGTCAGCCCCACAAAGGTGCCCTTCAACAGGGTACTTCTCCACAGGTCAGTCATCCTGTGGCTGTTCATCCTGCAGCTCCCGGCATCCCACACTCCCGGAGCTCCCGGTATCGCATCCCCGCGGGACCGAGCAGCACCCGCGGCTACCCCCCTACCCTCAGGGACCCCCCCGGGCGTGGCTGCTTCCGAGCCCTAAATAGCAGCACCCACAGCTGCAAAGCCTTCTGCCCCGACCCTGGCACCCACCCTGCCCAAGGCTGTGCTCTCCTCCAGGACATCGCTCAGCACTCTGCGTCTTTAGGGCTCTTGTTCCGGGAGTTGCTTTCCTTTTCTCGCAGCACGAACAGGAGCAGAAGCTTTCCTGGCTGCTCTGATGGCATCACTGCACGTCTGATGGTCACATCAGAGCTCGCTCCCTGTCGCTGACAGCTTTGCTGCGGAGGACTCCTCCCTCCAACAGCCCACGAACCCCACTGGTTCCCAGGGCCGTCCCCTCCGTAAGCAGCACCTCCTCTGTGCACAGGGACCCCCTGGCCCTGGAGTGGCCGTGCCAACACCCACAGCCCTCTCCAGCCTGGGGAACGCAGAGCGAGTGGAAACCTCAACCCTGCAAGGGCCTCCTGTGTCCATAGCAAACACAAGGTTAATAGAGAGAGCTTGGCTCGGAACAAACAGCAATAGAACTTTACTTAACCTAAAATAACTCAAAATAAAAGCCTAATTTTTTTCTTCTTCATCATCTTCTCCTTCATTATTCGTCATTTCCTTTCTCATCGTCTTCATATCCTTCATGATCTTCTCCTTCAACTTCTCCATATACTTCACCCTCTTCTTCTCTCTCATTCATTCTTGGTCCCACACCACACCCCTGTGATGCCTGGAAGGGAAGCAGGAGGCACGGCCGTTTGGATAACGAGCAGCACCTCTTCCAACAGAGCTGGGGGTCCCGAGCTGGCTCAGCAGCAGGAACAGGTTGGGGTTCATCCTAATGGGCATTTGATTTGCCACAGCTCTGGGACACGCTGGGGAGAGCAGGACTCTGCCACCAGTGCTAAGCCCTGCCTGGGATTAGGGTTAGACAAGGGTTGCCTAGGAAATTCCTCCCTTCCCAAAGCAGATGGGCACTCAGGGCAGATGTGTGGTGGCTGTTGTGTCACCAGGACAAGGGGACCGGGTGCTCTGTTCCAGCAGCAGGGCCCCAGCCCCATCCTGGCTGAGGGCAGCGGGTGAGGAGCACTTGCCTGTCGTGATGCTGGTGGGTATACCCACATGTCCTCCTCTTCCTCCTCCTGCTCCTCCTCCTCCACATCCTCCATCCATAACCATCTGCACATCTATCTCCATCGGCTCCTCCATATCCTTCTCCGTATCTATCTCCATCGGTTCCTCCTCATCCATATCCTTCTTCTGATCTACATCCATCGGCTCCTCGTCATTCAAGTCCTTCCTATCACCCACCTTCCCAGCAGTCCCCTTGCCAGCCTCCCACATGATGTTAAACAGCCTGAGTGAAAGGCAAGCAGGAAAGTGCATTGGTCCTACCCTGGCCAGACAAGGGGACCTGTGGGACGCGGGTCTCGGCACTGCTGCCCCCTCGAGCTTTCTGGGGAAAATCATGGGGCAATAGGGCTCCCGGGCACGTCCCCAGCCAGGAGCCGTCTGGAGGCTGAGTGGCTCCATTGATGCCAGAACCCACCAGAAACCACGCAGCAGGGCCTTCAGATGGACAATCCTGCGCTTCTTTTCCTTCAGCACTCGGGAGGCTGGCAAGGTCTTGCGGATCTGTCAGAGCAGAGAGCACAGGAGTGAGCAGCCCTGCTCCCTGCCCCGAGGGGCCTTGGGCACGCACCCTGTCCCCCCACCCGGCTCAACGCCCAAAAGCTCCTTACTCTTCTCGGGCAGCTTTTGGTCTCCATTCCAAAGGCTAGGAGTAGGGGAGAAGGGCTGGGATGGAAGCAGGGGAGAAGGGAAGGCTGGGAGCAAGGGAGAAGCGGTATGACAGGAGTAGGGCAGTAGGGATGCTTTGGGAGCAGAGGAGAAGGGCTGTGTCAGGATCAGGGCAGAAGGGCTGTGTTGGGAGCAGAGAAGGGCTGAGTCAAGAGCACGGCAGGACACGTCTCAACGTCAGGGCAGAACCACTGCGTTGTGCTCGGTGCCCGGCACTGGCAGGTCCACTGGAACACGGGCTGTGACATCACAGCTCTGTTACATGGGAGCTCTGGGGCCAAGTGCACTGTGGGTAATGGGGACAACCCCACCTTATTGGTGGCTATGGGCATATTAAGATGCACCCCTTCTAAATTAATAATCCCGACAACAAATGGTACTTCACTGCTGCCTCAAGAGGTTCTTTCTGACTGTCCAATCACACCTGGCAGCCATTCACACCCCTCCAAAAGGTTTTTCTCCAGCTGTTTCAGGCAGTAGCTGAAGTTGAGCTGCTCTTTTATGGATGGTCCCTCAGAGTTGCTGAGATGGGCCTGCATTGTGCAGCACGTGGTGCAGACCAGTGCACAGGGACCTTTCTCGAGTGAGGGGCGCAGCGCTGAAGGCTATCCCGTGGTGCAGGGCTACCTGGGATGCTCCTTTTCCCTCCAGCTGTAGGGCTAGAATGGCATTGCCCATCTCTGCCATACAGCAGGTCTCTCTACAACTGCCCTTTGCCAATCCCGATGCCCAAACCAGAAGCTGACAGATATTTAACAAGTGGGTTTTGCCTAGGTTTTCTTTGGGACGCAGGGACAAGCTGCACTCGTCCTTCTGGAGGTACAGAAACACCAAGGAAAAATGCAGCCCATCCTCAATCACCAGCGCCAGCCCAGTCCCCACGAAGCACCTTTGGGGCCTTAGAGCCACGCACCGCTCATCGTCCTCTGTTCCTCAAGGTCTCACCTGATACGGGTTCGTGGATGAGCAGTCGTAAGAGTAACCCCGAGGCAAAACTCCAGCCGCAATTCCTGCAACCTCTCGACAGGTTCAGGTGGTACCAACAGGGCCATCACAGTCTGTTGGCAAGGCTGGAGCTTGTCTTCCTGGTGACATTTGTTCCAAGATGACTACTGCAGACCACCCATTCTGCTGGGACAGGCGATGCCCTCTGCATTGGCTCTGAAGCTGGTGGGACCCTTTGACGCCGGGCAGCGCGGGTCCAGGTGAGCAGCTCTTGCCCTCGGGTGCAGCATCAGGAATTCCCAGGGCCTGGTCAGGAGCCTCCCAGTGCAGCCCAAGGGTGCTCGGACAGACCTCAAGGGAGGCGCAGGCTCCTTCTTTCAGGGAGTAGCAGACTCCAAGGAGGGGTTCCGGTAACGACCCTTCCAGCTCTGTGTAGAAAGTCTTTCAATATTAAAAAAAAAAAAAGAAACCAACATAAAATGTTATTTTTAAATTAATTTCCCAAAGAAACAAGAACATCACATCTTGGTGTCTGCAGTGTTATCTCCCGTCCCATGTGCCAAGCTCATGTGCTCAGCCTCCCCAGTCACCATTCAGATGAGCTTTTAGAGTCCCCAGCCCCAGCCTGTAAGAGGCAAACTTCCTCAGGCAGTTGTTTTTAGAACCAGAAAACATGGCATCATCGCAAAGAGTAGTAGCCACTTGCCCTTTTCTCTCCCCCCCCCTCCCATTTCTAATGGTTTCCTTTAGAAAATGACAATGTTAAGTTGGGGAAAAGGGGCCTAGGAGGACAGCAATCTGGACAGGCTTGTAAAGTCAGAGCAGAACTGCACAGCCAAAGGAGTGGGAGGAAGGTAGGTGGATAACAGCTGAATCACTACCACAATAAGGGAATGCAAAGAATTGTTGAAAAAGAATTTCGTACTTGCTTGCTTGCTTCATTTTTGATGTTGCAGTTCCACTTCTCTTCACTTTTTGCTTTTCCACAGACTCTATGGATTTGGTATCCTCTTCTGCTGGAAGCTCCTGTGCTAAGGCAACAAAAGATGTTCTTCATGCACAAGATGTTACAATCCTACAGAATACAGACACACATTTTTCTTTCATCAAGAAATCCTCCCAAGTTATTTCTAAAAGCATCACAATTCCTTCTGACACAAATGAATCCTTCCATTTCAAATGATGGCACTGCTTTATCAGTTCAAACTCCGAAATTAACAGACAGTCCACCGAGTAAGTTTAAAGCAAGCCACTGTGCCTTTTGTTCAAGGCAAAGCAATACTTATTAATTCTTGATGTAAGGAGATTCAAAATCGATTTTTGTCAAAATCGATTGTTCAGCTGATTAATTTAAAGCCCTCTTTTTAGACGTCCTTGCTGGGAAAAAGGAGAGGCATTGCAAAGTAGGATTTGAAGAAGTGCAAAAATTAAAACCAAAAGACAACGACACCAGAGTTTTTACTTACTGGTTCTTTCACAAGTCGTGAAAGGCTCAATAAAGTTTTTCTCCTTGACCTGAAAGGAGGGAGTGAAAAGACAAATGCAGGCATCAAGTCTGGATCTCCACCTGAAGCTGCACAGGACAGTCTGCTTTTCCAGCTAAAATGACAACGGACTGTTAATATTCACGTACATGAGACAGAACTGACAATAGCTTCCTGAGATAAAAAGTCCAATCCAGTTTATAAACCTTCCACGTGGAGGTTTTCATTTCCTAGAAACTGATTCTTGGCATCTATTCTTCTACACAAAGCCATTACGCTCAAGAGACATCTCAAAAAGTGCCCTTATCGTGTACTCTGAGAAAAAGGATCCTACGTGCAGTGATTTCACTAACAAATACAGGCCCATGAAAACCAATCACCTTATTAAAGAGCCACAGAGTTTGTTGTGAGATGCAGCTCACTTTAAGTGAAAACCTAAAGAGAATTTGGCAGTGTCTCCCCTTTATTTCTCCACTAGCAGGAAGGGAAGGGATGGCAATCACCCATTGACAGACACCCTCCAGGTTTTGAATCTGACAGGAGTTCTCATGACGACAGTTCAGCTTGAATTTCATTTTGCTCTTCTCCCATCAGCCTTCTCATCTGTTGCCACCACAACTTGCCAGCCAGTCATGCAGAGGTCAGAAAAAGAGGAACTACCTCTTTTCCAGATTTTTCTTTGGCATTCTTACATACTTTGTAATACTTACACCTATCCTCACAGTCTGTTTTCTGTGGTTAATCATAACGCCCTGCTTCACATATACACCTAGAGCACGTACCTTTGAGTTTCTTTGTGAGGTGAGAGGGGAAAAGGAAGGTCTCATTTTCTTCAGCAGTTTCTGATGCATGGCAGTGTTGCAGGATCTTGCCTCGTCCCCTGTGCTCTCCTCCAACGTTGATGGTCTCTTTCTTGTCCTTCTTGAAGGCGGGTCAAGGATTTCTGCTTTGCCACCTGAATGGATGTGGAGAGAGATGCCATCTCTGCCAAGAGATTTTGCTCCCCTTTCCTAGCACTTCTCCCAGGAGCGGCAGGAAGGTTAGTAAATTCTGTTTGAAGAAGTGAAGATTTAGGCAGATCAAGGTCAGAATTTCCTGGAACTTCTGATGAACTCATCTTTCTTCTTCTGCCTCTTTTAGTAGACCCAGCTACCTGGTGCTGGTCATTAGGCTGCACCTATTGGTCCTTGACACCTTCTTCTTCTCCCAGCACTTAAATGAAATTACACTGACACATTTCGGGTGCTGCGCCTGAGGTTTGTGCCATAGCTGCACTATCTTCAATGACCTAAAGTTAAAAAGTGTCTGTTAGTGCCTTATTAACGACTGAGCAGACTGGCTGCAAGCTGAGCCAGGTAAAACTGAGGACAGTGATACGCTGCTTTTCCTTTTGGATACCCAATGACTGTAATGTTTAGAAAGGTACAACGTCCTCTCTACTACAGAGAGAAGTTTATGCATCCAGGGAGTATTCAGTGTGTGCAATTGCATGCTCTGTTTGTGATATTTCTGTTGACTAACGACATGCCGCCCCCTGTGAACACAGTGGGCAGTTTTGCGATACCAGCTGTACGCACACCTGGCGGTATTGTCACACAGCAGCACTTTCTGGACTGGCTACAACTGCACAGAGAGACTGAATCTGCATCTAACAGGGCCAAACACAATTATGTCCCCAGAGTTTTAAGTTTCACTTCTGATAGCTGTGACGGCAACAGTTACTCACACTGGCCACGTATCCCATGCGACAACACTGCCCTTGACAGAATTGCTTGGATTGCATGAGACAGCACACCTTTTCTAAATACTCCACCTCGTATTCTGTAGTTCCCTGTACCGAGCAGTCATTCTTTCCTTCAAGGCCCACGTGAGATACACAAGCTTTCACGCTGAGAACGCAATTCGTGTCTGTTATTGGGAAAGAGACGGAAAGGATGGTTGGGAAGGCACACTGATAGCTTGTTATTCTTCAGAACCCGAATACCGAGGATGCACCACCTTCTAAAACTGTTACTCCTGCAGCACACAAATGGCTCGTGGTATACAATGTTAAAGTAATTTCTGATCTCTCCTAATATTTTAAATTCTACCAGTTTCCTCAATACCTTTATCAAGATGAGGAACACTGACTATGCGTTTTCTACAAGGACTTTCTTTGAGCAGGGTCTTCCCTCTACAGGTTAAAGAAACTTAGCAGTAACGTGCTAGTTACCGAGACACCTGCAGTGGCGTGGCAAACTGCACGTTTTACTTCAGGACTTCAGCTCCCTTAACTGACGGGACATCTCCACAACACTGCACGTACATGCACTGTGCCTCCATGCGTTCAGAAAGCTGTCGGTTTGTTGTGAGGGGTCTGGCTCTGACTTTGGATGAAGAGGACACCTTGGACTCCTGGTGGCTGGGTTCACTTCATGAACAGAAAGAGAAATCAGTCACACAGCAGCTTCAAAATGATCCTCAAAGAGCTTTACAAATCACTTTCTCCCTGTAAAGTCTTCCCATTTCAAAACAGAAAAAAATAAGAATTCACATTCCTTTTCCAAGAGACTGACATTTACTTCATGACTCGTTTGATGCAGTGAATCCAGTACTTATCATTCTTCCCAGCTATGTAACACTAAATAACGACATAACAACAGGGCTCTACTAAAGAATAATAGATTATTTGTCTTCTGTAGAAAGAGCACAAGTGGCGGCTGGAGGTTTAGAACAAACTGAAAAAAAATTGTGGCAGTGTATGCTAGCACTTGAAATTCACAATTATTTCATCGTTAATGTTCTGACTGATAAAGCCACTAAGCAGTTGTGGCTTTCAAAGCATCTGGTGAGAAAACTGCTTCCTTTTCCATAAAGAAAGAGATGCAAATTGAGCACACGCAGAAAATAGAAAGGAAGTGTATGAAACCCTGCTGAAGAGTATTCAAACCCCCAGATAAACCTGCCAAAGTTACAGGAATCTCTGGTGTCATTTTTAGTGACACGATTTTTACACGAAAGCAGGTCTATGTTCACAGTCTCTGCTTAGTTACCTGCTGTTTTACCACAAGGTGCTAAGCACAAGGTATAAGCACCATGAGAGCTCAAACTCTCGACTATTCTGTGAAATCAAGTTTAAACTTATCGTATTACATCAAGAAAGGTAACAAAGGATTAACAGTGGTTAAGAAGTTAACGGTAAGAGCTTTGAAGGCAAACACACCTGATCGCTACTACAAGAGAATAAGTACAGTAATTAAGAAAGATACATCACCAATTGTGCCATTCTCATCATCCAGATCTGCAGTCGTTGGGGAACCCCTTTTTTGCAGTGAAGATTTGGAGAGTCTATCCCAGACAACTGGTGTTCCTACGCAGTGTATCCACTCGTAGGTGAGGTCTCTGGCCATTGCTGTGAAGGGTCCAGCTTTTACACTGTTAAAGAAACAGCTGACATCACCGCAAAGCCACGGAGTCTCCGGCCTCAGCTGCTTCCTGTCCCCTTTCTGGAGAATGCCAAGGTCCAGGAAGAGGAGAGAAGGAAGCAGCTGGATAACTCTTATCTTTAAGCTAAGGTGCTGTTGAGACGTAGCATTCCTGCAGAGCTCTTCTCTTTTTCACACAGCACCCATGCTCGTGCTGATTGCTCAGCCAGGGTGTCGATGTTTTTTTCCTCATCTTGTATATGCTAGAGAAGCTACAATTAAGGTGGCACAGCCCAAGCCTGCCTGATAATGCTAGCCAGACACATTTTCTCACACTGTCTCTATCAAGAATAGCACAGCACAACTCAACTGTAATAGCAATGTGAAAAGTTACAGACAAAACTGTACACAGAGCAGTGCAATACGAATCCCTGGTGGGTCACCTGTATGTCTAAGGCCTGTCAGTTAGGCCTGTGACATCACCCCCCCCCCAGCTGTGGAAAGGCTGCTTTGGCCTCCTGAATGCAGTCTTCTACCCACCGTCCTTCGGGGGCTTGCGATGCTTTGAGAAAAATGGCCTCAAATTGGCCACTCCTCAATTTGACATTTCACTTTATGTCAAAATCCCTTCTGTTCACAGACAGAAAGGAATAGGAAAGCCATTCTAGTGAAGAACACAGGAAAGAATCAATACCAGGCCAGACAAATCCTATTTTCAAGCACAAAAAGCCAGCAGTCAGAAGCTGGATGAACCCAAAGATGAACCTGTTTTATAAAACTTACCCGTCACTTGCTGTCCCAAAGGGAGCATCTCAGCAGCTTTAAACACCCAGTTACCATCCTAGGAAAGGCAAGTCTTTCAATACTTGATTCTTCCACAAATCCTACAAAAAGAAAGATATGACTTCCCTGATGTAGCAAGATTTCAAATGCACAGAAGGTTTTGTTTCCAGTAAAACAAAAATTCTAATGCATAAGTTCAGTCAAGAAAAGTAAATGACCATTGATATTCTATTGAGAAAACAAACTTGATCTGTCAATGAAGTAATGCACTGAAACTTGAGAAAGCATCCTGCCTTCTTAAAACTGAGTAGTAAGTTTTCTTATTTCTCTGTTTCTCTAAGGATATTTATCTGATAGCATCAGTATTTCTTTCCTTTCTTGACTCCATTTTCCCTTTTCTACCAGAAAGCACCCAAGGTCTTTTTGTGTTCTTTTCTGTGGTGATTGACTGCAGTGTTGAAACCCACCTGCTTGTCATCTCAAGGCTGAATTTTGGAACCATCATGCTTTTCTTCTTTGTTTCTGCTGTCTGCTTCCAGCAATTCCCTTTGCAGACAGTACAGATGACTGGGAGAACATTTCTAGCTCGGGTCAAACAGAAGCCCTCTAAAGCTCCACGAGCACTGACGTATGGAGCCGTTTATACCAGAGTCCAGCAATGACAAAGTTTCTTTAGAAGGTTATTCTTTAATGATTAGTACTTAATAATTATTACGGAAAAGCACCTTGGATTTCTTACCCAAATACAAGACAGCTAACATAGGAGAGGAAAGTGCTTTCAGTTCTAGTACAAAGGGGGGGGAGGGGGGCAGCTTTAGCAAAAATCATCCCGAAAGCCCAAATTCTCAAATACTCTGTAAAACCAAGGAGCTTTTAGCAAAACTCATCCTGAAAGCACAGATTCTCAAATACTCGGGAGCCTTTAGCAAAATATCATCGTAAAGTCCCAGATTCTCAAAGACTCAGTGAAATCAAGTTTTACTCAAGTTATTACAGCCAGAAAGAAAACGCTTAGTGGTTATCAGTCACACAAGAACAGTAGCAGCTTGTAAAGGCAAAGTGTCTGATCATTCCTGTAAGAGAGTAAGTACACTGATTAAGAAAGATACATCACCAATTGCTATAACATCACCCAGATCTGCAGTCCCAGGGGAAGGGCCTTTCTTTTTCTCAGTGGGGATTCCGAGAGGCAGTTGGGGTGCCACGTGGGGTATTCAGCCACGGGTGAGGTCTCCCCACCATTGCTGTGAGGGGCTTGGCTTTCATAGCATTGAACAAAAAGCTTACATCCCCCTGAAAATGCAGAGTCTCTGGCCCCAGCTGCTTATTGCCTCTCTGTCTCATGACATTTGTTGCTTTCAAAGATATTTGATTCACAAAAGTTAAGAAACTCAAACAACTGGCTCGAGCTGTATTCCTCAGCTTCCTCCCATACCACCGTCTGAAAAGCTAGAGCTGGAAGCTCAACTCACAGCTTGCAGCCATCACAGCTGCTACAAAACACCTGCGTGAGAACTGCCAAGGACACAGGCATTTATTATCAGCCTGGTCCTGCAGGCACCTGATCTTCCAGCAGGTCCAGCATAACCTTTTCTGACCTAATTCAAGTCTGCCATTCTGATTTACAATTCCAAATCTAAACATAAGAAGTCTGGGCAAACTTGAAACAAATCTAAATCAAATCACAGTCTATAAAGCCTGTACCTGTAAAAATCACTGCCCACAGCCCAGCTTACCGTAACGATCCGTTTTGCCCTTGAATTCTCTTTGCTGCATGGTATGCCAGGTTCCTTTGCTGGTGGTGGAGGAGTAACTGATTGTCCTGGAGGTGAGAGGGAATTGGGAGGCTTTGGTGTGGGGGCTGGATGTGAGAATAGACTGAGTAGTAAACCCAGGAAAACCAAAGCAGATGGGAGCAAAGCTTCAGCTCTCTGTGAAAAGACAGAAAAACTTTTCTTTAAAACAGTTCAATCTTCACAACAGCAGACTGCGCTAGTCAAAAGTATTAGTTTAAATACAGCCTGTGGTTGTACCTGCAGAGAGGACGAAGTTTAGCCTCTTTCCGTTCTTTTTGCGAAGGTACAAAAACCTTAACGATCAAACCCATGCGTTTTATGTTTCATTTGGATTTTAGTTTTTTAATGCCAACATCAAATGCTATTTTTAAATTAATTTCCTGAAAAAAATCAATTTTTAACCTACTCTGGTCCATGGGGTAAAGACAAGTGTATGTCACGAAGCTGTGGGAAAATGTGCATCCTGCAATTAACTGGGACCTAAACTTCCCCTCTTCAGGACTGCTGCCAGTGCACTGCTTCCACAAAGACTGCACATACAATAACCCCACACGTACTGAAAACATTCCACAATTTGAATCCAGCACAGTTTGTGTTAAATACTTTGGGAGTTTCCTTTTAAACTCAGTTTACAGGCTTTTGGCTGTGTGGGGTTTTTTTAACATACAAACCTTAACCATAAGAGGATTCTCTAGTAAATTCAGCTCTGATGCTCCTGAAAAACTCTTGTGAGATGGAAGCACGCACATTTAAGATCAGTCGGCTGGATGCCGTGAATTATGAAGAAACTCTGTACAGTGACTGCCAGCTACCAGCCTGTGCTGCAGAACATGAAGGAACAGGACAAACTCCCAAATCCAGCAATCTGCGGAGGCACAGAGGCTATAAATGTGAACATAGGTAAATAAATAAATGAAAAGATTATGCTGTGTTCAAGAAATAGGAGGTGATACATAACAAAAACGTTCCATGAGCAAGAACCACAGGTGAACCCTCGCTCTTTGGGTGATGTACCAGGCCCATCAAACAGTTATAGGAATTTTCCCTTTTCTTTTTTTTTTTTTAAATTATTTCTTTATGCTCCAAACTTATGTTCCTAAATCACCGCCTCTGAGGCAAGACTAATCCAGTTTTAAGCCCCCCCGAGTGATGTAATTCTCACATCAGAAGAAAATGCATCTGCATTTCAGTGCTGGGGCCCCTTCAAACTGCATTTGTTGTTGTCCCTATGTCAACCATTACTGTCGCAGATGCAAAACTAAATGCAAACAGAACCCTTTGAAAAGACAGAAGACATAGACGCACAAACACACACATGAAAGAGAAGCAAGAAATTTTTGAAATATTCATTCTGAAGGTCTACTCCACCTTGGACACCTTCGAGAGAATTTTCCCAACAAACGCATCACGCAATTCTGCATCAGGGAGGGTATATCTTACAGCTGGTCCTTCTGTAGCTCCAGGGCTAGAATTAAAAGGAAAAGGTAGCAGACTTACATTCCCCTGGAGCCCAACACATCAGAATTCTAGTTTATTTGACCATATGGCCTGCAAGAAAATCATCAGAGAACTACTAGCCTCTTTTTGGCTCTTCATAGAACATAAAATCAGTAAGGTCGCTCCCCTGTTTTGAAGCAAAAAAGGCAGAAAGGAGGGAGAAATTGGGCAGGGAGCTGTGCACAATCAAGTCTGTGAAACACACAATCAACTCTGTCAAAATCTGTATGTCAATAGCTTGGTGGTAGTCATCATCTTAGTTGCAGCTATCTTAAAACCTGTGAACACATTTACCATAATTCAAGTGCATGGATTTGCATAAATAAGATTATCATAGCAGAAAAACTCTCTCTCCAAGTACTACTGATCAGGTATTGGTTCTTAAGCGTCACATTTTTTAAGTTCAAGGAAGCCAATAAGAGCTCAAAACGTTCACATAGTTCAAATGGATTTTTCTCTCCCTCTCCAAACTTTCAGCCCAAGACTACACTTTGTTAAAAGACCGATCACCTACCATATTGCGAGAAATTTCTTTTCTTCTTGTTTTCTGCCTCTGCTTTTCCAGTGCTGGGCAACACACTACTAATGAAAGTTGCTCCTGTATGCACCTTTCCTGCATTAGCACATTTTGTTACTGTTGGTAACAGCTTTGGTCTTGAGGCTGTAAAGCAAGAGGAGAAAAACATCAGCCCTGTGTAACCAAAGCGATGCTCAGCTCTCCATTATATTCCACACCTGGAAAATTACCTTCTCTTGAGACGGATGACTGCAAATTGCTAGACTTGGCTCTTTCCACAGCCAGCTCCCTTGGAACTGTAGGAAGGGTCTCCCCATAGCAGTCAGAAGTAGAACTTCTTGCAGCTTCTCTCTCTCTCGAGCGAGGATCACGATAGTTTTGTGGAATGAAAAGCGTGAAGCAAAAAGTTAACTCAGAAGAAGTTCATGGGACAGAAATCTCTGTGCTGTTTCTCCAGAGAGGCCAATGAGACCCAACACATTTCAAAAGCCTCTTACGACACCACCCCTTCCCCTTCCAAAGAGAAGATGGAGATTTCTTTTTTTGTGTTCCCACTTACTTGTTTAGTGTGTGCGAAAGGCATCTTGAGAAGTCTTCCCTTAGTCCCATCTCGATGGGACAGAGCGGTGGGACGTGGAGGCAGAGGGTGCCGTGAGGAAGAGGATAGGCGTGGGGTGATGAGGCATGGGGCGTGGGCTGCCCTGGAGACCCTCCTGCTGGAAACTTCTGCCTCGGAGCCAGTGGCAGAGATGCAGGCGTGGAGCCGGGCAGCACTTGCCTTTGGGCAGTTTACTTTCTTCAGTAGCTGCAGAGAGCCGAGAGCTTTGTGGTTGACTTGGTGTCCAGCAGCGCCCCAGCTGCTGAAGCAGCTCTGGCGGTGGAAGCTTCGGTGGCCCAGTACTAGCGCCGCCGGCGGCGTGGCCTCTTGGGGGGCTGGGCAGAGCCTGGGCAGCTGCCAGCCCTCCTCTTTGGCGCTCGCCGTGGCCGCTGAGGGAGGCGGTCCGTGCCGCGGCTGGCAGTGGAGGGACCTGGCACAGCGTCCCCTCCGTCCTCATGCGGCTCTTCCTGCTCCCCGCGGGTGGGAACGGGAGCATCGGGGAGGCTGCTGGGACCCGCCTGGAGAGCAGCGGTGGAGGTGCTGGAGGGGGCTGGGGCTGCGGCAAGAGAGCCTGGTGTTGGAGCAGCAGCACCAGCCGCGGGGCTGCCCTGGCGCTCCTCAGCAGCACGGCCACTCTGCAGACCCAGCAGACGGTGCGCCTCCCCGCCGCAGCGCTGCACGGCGACGTCCAGAAGGTTTTGCACAAATGCCCTCGCGCGGTTCTCCAGGCTCACTTGCATGAGCCGGACCAGGACCTCTTCGTCCAGCCCAAATAAGCCCAAGACGTCCCGGATGAGGTCCTCCATGACGGCCGCTGTTGAAGGCTCCTCAGCAAAGACCTGCCTTAGCTCCTCTTGCAGCCAGGGCAGAAAGCGTTGGAGGAGAGCCGGGTGTTCATCAAAAAGGTCTGCCCAGGTGTTGGGCTGGAGGCCACCCACCGGAGCCCTGGGCCCCGGCTCCACCACCGGCAGGCGCTGGGGTGTGACAGGGCGCTGGGGGCTGTGGGCGGCGGGGAGACCGGGATCTGGTTCTGCCTGGCGGGTGTCAGGTGAGGCCGCTGCCCGTCCCGATGGTCTGACAACAACCTCTTCGAAGTCGTCGTCAGCCTGCACCAAGTGCACGATGGATTTCACTCTGCCTCTGCAGAGCGGGCACTTGCGTTTGCTTTTGATGCTGCGCAGGATGCAGTGGTAACAAAACTGGTGCAAGCACGGCATCACGTAGGCAGCGTCATGCCAGCCGTCCAGGCATATGGGACAGCGGTCACCCACCTCCATGGCCATGCTCTGCCCTTGCTGCGGCGGGCTGGGGGGAGCTGGGGGTGGCGCAGAGCTCCCTCTCTTTGGCGCTGCCGCAGCCAGTGTCCCGCTAGAAGAGGGAGAGAGGCCACGGTCATGGGCTGGCCTGGGGAGGGCTGGCACAGATGCCCAGGTCCCTCCAGAAGGAAACCCTCCACCTCCCAGGGCGAGGTGTCACCGCAGAGCTCACCTCTGCTGCTGCTGCGAGCGCACTTGTTGTGCGCCCCGGCTTCCTGGGGGCGGGGAAGATCCTTTGAGGCCTCGGGAGTCCGGCACAGAGACCTGCGAGCACCAAACTGCCAGTGAGGACACGAGCACCAGCTCAGCTCTCCTGCCTCGCCGAAGGCTCAGCTGGAGTGAGGGCAGCAGGGTGGACGTTGGCCCTGGCCCCGCCCTGTTGCCGTTGGCCACGCCCCCAGAGCCAAGCACCCTGCAGCCCCTGCCTTCGCCGGGAGCACAACCCTCCACCCCAGACCAGGCTTCCTTGCTGCAACTTTGTTGCCTCGCCAGGATTTTCTCAGGATAGGAAAGGGGATGCAGAGACTCCACTTTCTGTCTACCGACGGGGTCTGTTGCTGAAGAAATTCTTCTTTACGTCCGGTCTAAATCTGCTGCTCTCCAGTTTATAGCCATTGCCCCAGTGCTATCATTACAGCCTTTGTAAACAGCCCCTCCCCAGGTTTCTTGCAGGTCCCCTTCAAGGTACTGAAGGCAGAAGCCTTGCTCAGCCCTTTAGACTTTGCAGGGTCACTCCGTAGGAGCCCAGGCTCGAGCAGGCTCGGCCAGGCTTGGCCCATGCCCCAAGAGGAGCACGGAGGGCTGTAAGGTGACAGTCATCACTTGCTGATGCCCCTCTCCACCACTTGCTGATCTCAGAGCGGGCCTTCTGCCCCTGCACGTGCGCTGAACCAGGAGAAAAAAAGAATCTAGCATCTCCTCTTGCAGAGCTGGGGAGAATCCTGGGGGCCGAGGGCCCTCCATTGCGCGGTGCACCGGGATCCCCTGTGCCAGGGTTCTCCGTTCCAGTTGGGAGTGGGGGGGTTGCAGCCCTTGGCAAAGGAGCCTTCTGCCATCGCATCTTCCAGCTGCTCCTGGGTCTGATCCTGCTCTGTGGGGGTGGGCACAGACTGGGGGTGGCTGAGACCCTGCAGAGGAGAGCCTCCATGGTGCTGGTTTGGTCCTCTACGTCAGAGCCTGCAGGGCTGCTGTCGGAGGCCTTGTGCGGGGGTGCTGGAACCACTGCTGGTAGGTGGTGATGCTGGGTCCGGCTGCACGGTGTTGTCCTCTCTCCCAGCACCGCAGGATTGCAGCAGCCTCACGTGGTGACACTGTTGAGGCAGTGGACCTGCAGTGCCGTGTACTCAAGAACTTCTGAGCATCACCGCAGATCGGGCAGCTCCACTGTGTCTCTGTGGCCATGTCTGTACCCTGCAGCAGCCGAGGAGAGAGAGCAGGTGCATGGGGCCCTCAGCCCAGCTCTTGGTCCATCCCCCACCCCAGCTCTGCTGCCCCAAAGTGGCCTCTGAGCTCTCCCAGTCCGGGATGGTCACAAGACAAAGCTCGGGTTGTTTCTTATCACCCAGGGAAATGTCACTCCTTCACACGGAGTCCTTCTCTTCTCAGCATCCCTGCTTCCAGCCAGTTCCAGCCCTTCTGCAGCCGGGCCTTCTTGCCCTCCATGCCGGATCATAGCACTGCTGAGCACTTGCAGTTTGATTTTCTCCTTCACCGTGAAAGATGACAGCAGTATAAATGATGTGCAAGTGCAATTTCTACTGTAGAACGAGCACAGCAGAATGTGGTTTCAATGGCGTGACAACTCTAGTTGGGTAACCTGGAGTCCTCATACCAAAACAAGGCAGGGCTCTCTTACACTTGGTGATGTCAGGGCTTAAAATCTCGGCAAAAAAGGAATAGTAATCCCATGAATTTTAAGCATTATTAAAATAATCACTCAAGTGCATGGAGTTTCTGACGCTGGATGGCGTATGTGGGAATGGGTCAATCAAACGAATGAAAGAAGCAGGAAGGCTGGAAGTGAGTTACACAAGGAGACACCAAAGAAATCCTGAGCAGTGGTTTTTTTTTTTCTGAGGGGGCTGATGGAGTTGTCTGTGCTCAAAACAGTCTTTGAAGGAAAGTCAAATCTTTCCCTGCATGGAGCTTTTACCTTGTGCCTAGTGGGGTACAGGCAGCACTGGCTGTTTCACGAGGGGGTGTGTGTGTCGGGATGCGCCCAATGCTGCCTGGAGCCGCCCCTTCGGCTGGGTTCACGGAAGGCCCTGAGGCTGCGTGGTGGGAGGCAGAAATCAGGCATGGGGTGCTGCTGCCACCGCAGCTGTCACCCCGCCTGGCCCTCTGGTGGGACTCGGCTCTCCTGGAGGCAGGGGCTTCAGCTCACACTCAGGCCTTCAGCCACCACAGTTTCCAGCTTGATGTAGAAGCATCATAAGATCAATGGTTTGATATAATACGGTGGTTGGAGCAGAGGAGCTGATCTGCTGGGAGACGGGCTGTCGATGGAGCACAGCATTCCTCAGCAATGAAGACAGTCTGGTTTGTTTCCCACCACGTGTTGGTGGCCCAGAAGGGCATTAGCACCGTGTCAAAAGTCTAATGACCCAAACTGTTGAAACATACACAATGAATATTTGGTGCACATGTATTGTGAAAAAGATGTAATGTCCTTTTTGTTCTCTACAGGTCAGTTCTCAGTTTGGTGTTTAAAAAGATCATGTGCAAGCCTGGGCAGTAC
>NW_026527858.1:0-41228 GCF_017976375.1 Cuculus canorus | reverse complement strand
CTGGCCGCTCTGGCCGCTCCCCGGCACAGAGACACGCTTGGACTCTGCGCTCTTCCCTTCTGCACCTGAAGGTGAGGCCTTCCGCTTCAAAGCTGAGCGGCCACTTGCCTGGCTGCTCCCTGGCACGGACACAGGCTTGGTCTTCTTGTCCTTCTCTTCCCATCCTGAAGCAAATGCTGTCTGCTTCGAGCTTGCCTGGCTGCTGCTCCCTGCTGCCTCTGCACTCCCAGGCAGCACGCCATCGCTCGCGGAAGGACTGTCAACCTCCATCACGGCATGGGATGAGACTCTGCTCCTCTTCCCTGGCCGACGGCCCCGCTTCAGGCTCCTGGCAGGTGCCTTTGGTGGCTGTTTGAAGTGGCTCTCTGCTGTCCCATGCAAAGGGGAGCAGCCACTTGCCTGGCCGCTCTGGCCGCTCCCCGGCACAGAGACACGCTTGGACTCTGCGCTCTTCCCTTCTGCACCTGAAGGTGAGGCCTTCCGCTTCAAAGCTGAGCGGCCACTTGCCTGGCTGCTCCCTGGCACGGACACAGGCTTGCTCTTCTTGTCCTTCTCTTCCGATCCTGAAGCAAATGCTGTCTGCTTCGAGCTTGCCTGGCTGCTGCTCCCTGCTGCCTCTGCACTCCCAGGCAGCACGCCATCGCTCGCAGAAGGACGGTCACGCTCCCTCACGGCATGGGATGTGACACTGCTCCCCTTCCCTGGCCGACGGCCCCGCTTCAGGCTCCTGGCAGGTGCCTTTGGTGGCTGTTTGAAGTGGCTCTCTGCTGTCCCATGCAAAGGGGAGCAGCCACTTCCCTGGTCGATCTGGCCGCTCCCCGGCACAGAGACACGCTTGGACTCTGCGCTCTTCCCTTCTGCACCTGAAGGTGAGGCCTTCCGCTTCAAAGCTGAGCGGCCACTTGCCTGGCTGCTCCCTGGCACGGACACAGGCTTGGTCTTCTTGTCCTTCTCTTCCCGTCCGGATGCAAATGCTGTCTGCTTCGAGCTTGCCTGGCTGCTGCTCCCTGCTGCCTCTGCACTCCCAGGCAGCACGCCATCGCTCGCAGGAAGGACGGTCAAGCTCCCTCACGGCATGGGATGTGACACTGCTCCTCTTCCCTGGCCGACGGCCCCGCTTCAGGCTCCTGGCAGGTGCCTTTGGTGGCTGTTTGAAGTGGCTCTCTGCTGTCCCATGCAAAGGGGAGCAGCCACTTGCCTGGCCGCTCTGGCCGCTCCCCGGCACAGAGACACGCTTGGACTCTGCGCTCTTCCCTTCTGCACCTGAAGGTGAGGCCTTCCGCTTCAAAGCTGAGCGGCCACTTGCCTGGCTGCTCCCTGGCACGGACACAGGCTTGGTCTTCTTGTCCTTCTCTTCCCGTCCGGATGCAAATGCTGTCTGCTTCGAGCTTGCCTGGCTGCTGCTCCCTGCTGCCTCTGCACTCCCAGGCAGCACGCCATCGCTCGCGGAAGGACTGTCAACCTCCATCACGGCATGGGATGAGACTCTGCTCCTCTTCCCTGGCCGACGGCCCCGCTTCAGGCTCCTGGCAGGTGCCTTTGGTGGCTGTGGGAAGTGGCTCTCTGCTGTCCCGTGCAAAGGGGAGCAGCCACTTCCCTGGTCGATCTGGCCGTGCCCTGGTAGGGAACTCTGCTTGGGATCCACGCTGTTCCCTTCAGTGCTTCCAGCCAAAGCTGAGCAGCCACTTGCCTGGCTGCTCCCTGCCGCAGAGGCAGGCTTGGCCTCACTGCTCGGCCTGCTCTGGCTCTGCCCTGGCACGCAGACACGCTTGCACTCCACGCTCTTCTCTTGTGGACCTAAAGCCGATGCTTTTCGCTTCAAAGGGGAGAGGCCACTTGCCTGGCCGCTCTGGCTGTGCCCTGGTAGGGAACTCTGCTTGGGATCCACGCTGTTCCCTTGAGCACTTCCAGCCAAAGATGAGCAGCCACTTGCCTGGCTGCTCCCTGCCGCAGAGACAGGCTTGGCCTCACTGCTCTGCCTGCTCTTCCTTCCAGACATCTTTGGCATCCAAAGGCCTCCAAGCTCACTGAACTCTGGGCCAGCTGCACTGGGCACAGCTTTGCTAGGTCCCCAGCAGCAGCGTGTTAAGTGGCTTCTGACAGCACCAGGCCACTGTGATGTCATAGTGGTTGTGGTGATGTCGTAGCCATTGTGACCGTGACAGGGGACCTGTGGCCTGCAAGGTACCAAAGGTGGGAGAAAGAAGAGGGTTCACTGGGCACCACTGACAAGAGCCCGGCTCCATCTTCTTTGCAGCCTTCCTTCGGGTAGTTCCATGCGTTGATGAGATGTCCCCTGAGCCTCCTCCACGCTGAACAGTCCCAGCCCTCTCAGCCCTTTCGCACAGGAGACATGCTCCAGTGCCCTCATCTTCATCCCCCTTCACTGCACTTCTGACACTATGTCCATATCTCTCTGGTACTGCGGACCCCAAAACTGGACACGGCACTCCAGGCACGTCCTCGCCTGTGCAGAACAGAAGGGGCGGATCAGCTCCCTCGCCCTGCTCTCAACACTCCTCCTAATGTAGCCCAGAACACCATGGCACACAAGGGCTTCTTGCTGGCTCCTTCTCATCTCAGGGTCAACCCAGATCCCCTGCCCCTCGTCTGCCAAGCTACTTTCCGGCTGCTCAACCTCCCTCACGGACAGGTTCACGGGCCTGTTCCTCCCCAGGTGCAGGTCTTCACACTTCTTCTTCAACCATCAACTTGTTTCTCCAGCATGTCAAGGCTTTACTTCCTCTACAGCTACTCAATCCTTCATAAGCTGACATCTAGGCATTCCATTTACCTCTACAGACAAAATACTTTACGACGTAAACAACTGAGGATGCAAGATGAAGTCAACTAAAACCACTAGAAGAACTCAAGTTTTGTCAGTGCATCGCTTTGTTTTTCAGAAACTACTCCTGTCTTACCTTTCTTTTGCTCTATCCGCATCAGTCTCCAAGTCACACCAAGCAACCCCTTCACCTGCTTGCTATTCACCTCGCTGCCACCCTCAAGAGTATCTCTCACAAATTTCCTAACCGTATCCAGCCATCCACAAGCCCTCTGACGGCTTCAAGCGCTCGCTACCGAAACCATTACGTCACACAAGGTTAAGTTCAGTAGAAGGCGGTCTACGCTGCTTGAGGATGTCATACAGTACTTGTTGCTAAAGGGGAGACAATAGAAAGGGATTTAAAAACAAGACTTTGTGCCTTTTAATACAGACTGCTTTGACAGAAATTACACTATGTTGAAAAAAATTGTAAGCGTTCAAGCCAATATGCCTTTTAAAAGACTCCATCTTTGAAATGCGTCTACTTGAAATTTCTTGTTCTGCCACCAAGATGTCTGCTTCTTATATTTATCGAGGCAGCGACAACAAAAGCCCCAGATTGTATCTTGATGGCTGGCTTCTCCTCTTTGATATTTGTACTCTGGCCTAGCAGCACTTTTAGGTGACTAAAACCAGTAAAAGAAGGCTAAACCAAACTAATCCTCAGTTTCAATTTCTTCTGTGTTTCTTCTCCTGGGAAGAATTCCAGGGAGCTTATTCACATGACAATGTTTTTACAATGAACAACCAACCTTTCTCAATTCAAAGCACTGCTACCTTCCTATCAAAGCTTCTCTACACATCTTCAAGGAATACGCAATCCAAAGTTTTCTCTTCCATCGTTAAAAACTTAATACTGGATTAGGCATAGGACTCACATTGTCTCACTTATGAAATTAGAAGCTGTATCATTGATTTGATTCTTACCCTTTGCACGACTCTTTCTTTTGGGGCTTTACTCTTTCTTCTAAAGAATAAGGAAAACGACACATGAAGTAGTGCTTGAAATCAACAAAGTAATTCATCCAAAGCCACAGTTCCTGTTAGGGAAAGCAGATGATGGACAGAAAAGATACTTGGAAGTGAAAGACATCAATACAATCATCTTCCAAAATCCACTACTGGAATGGAAGAGAAGCCTAAAAGAAGGAAGCTGCAGCTACTCAACACACAATCCTTTGACAAGAAACAACCGAAGAACATGCCTGGAAATACATGCAGGAAAATGCTGCTTCTTAACAATTTGGATCTCTTCCCAAGATTCCTGCACACAAATGAATGCACACAACTTCCCTAAGGCAAAAGAGGTATAACCCATCTTTCTAGAAAGCCGTAACACTACTGAATTTATAAATACATGCTGCCTTGCCTCATCCTAACCTTCCCCAAATCCCTCAGGAAAAAGCAGCGCTTGAAACTCTCAAGCTCTAGGAGGGCAGCGAGTTCTAGCGCTAACAGCCCTCCCAGAGCTCACTACGTGCATGGTCTTCCTGTCCAAGTTAAGAAAGGTCCGCTGAAAATACTTCCACTGCGCACAAGTAACAGAACTGCGGGTCTGCTTATGAATTTTGGTTTGTTTGCATTAAGTAGACAACTTGTATTTTATTTTTTGAAAATTGTTTCTTTCCTTCCTGCGTATCTTGGATTGCTTCTTCCTTCTCTTTCTTTCCATTACTGAATCACAGCCTTCCAAATTCCTCATTTGAAAATGATACAACAATTATAAAAGAAAGGGAAAAATATATTAAAAAAGCTCGTTTTACTGAAGGAGTGGTGTTAAAATTATAGTTGAGAAAAAGAGATTAATTCTCAATCAGAGTCATTCCTCTGAATGTAAACCACTACTTTGTCCAGCCGCTTTAGAATCAACAGGTAAATTATAAATTCTGTCTAAGTTTCCCTGCTTTTGATTGCCACTGCGTTCTGAAAGACGTTTTTCATAACGGTTCCTTTTTTTTATTTCGCATCATCGTCTAAAGAAGACACACCCTTCCAGGCTCTTCATCTCTAAGAGCTTTCAAACCAATCAGTTTTATTTTTGGTACGCAACATCTTTTGCAGTATCATCTGACACAATACAGTTCAGAACTCGTAGAGCACTGCCAAAAGAAAGGAGCCTGCACGGCTCCTTGGAGTCCTGCCAGGTGATCCCTATAGAGGTGGACCCACTGCTGTGGATGATCCTTATTAAGGTGGATCCACTGCCTTGGATGATCCTTATTGAGGCGGATCCACCTCCATCGACTCCTCGCTGTTGTTGGCTGGATCCACTTCCATTGGCTCTACAGTGTCGTTGGGCGGATCCACCTCCATGGGCTCGAGGTTGTCCTTCGGTGTGTGGCCATGACTGGGCCTCACACCGTGCCTCTGTTGCAAGGGGGAGCTGCCACTTCCCTGGCCGCTCTGGCTGCTCCCTGCCACGCAGACACACTTGGACTCTGCGCTCTTCTTTTCTGCGCCTAAAGCCGATGCCTTCCGCTTCAAAGCTGAGCGGCCCCTCTTCTGGCTGCTCTGGCTCTTCCTTGGTAGGGAGCTAGACTTGGGAGCCATGTTGTTCCCCTCTGCGCTTCCAGCCGATGATGCCTGCTTCGAAGACGACTTGCTACTTCCCTCGTCGCTCCCTGGCACGGATGTAGCTTTGGACTTTTTGTCCTTCTCGTCCTTCTCTTCTGAACCTGAAGCAAATGCTGCCCGGTTCGAGCTTGCCTGGCTGCTGCTCCCTGCTGACTCTGCACTCCCAGGCAGCACACCATCGCTCGCGGAAGGACTGTCAACCTCCATCACGGCATGGGATGAGACTCTGCTCCTCTTCCCTGGCCGACGGCCCCGCTTCAGGCTCCTGGCAGGTGCCTTTGGTGGCTGTTTGAAGTGGCTCTCTGCTGTCCCCTGCAAAGGGGAGCAGCCACTTGCCTGGCCGCTCTGGCCGCTCACCGGCACAGAGACACGCTTGGACTCTGCGCTCTTCCCTTCTGCACCTGAAGGTGAGGCCTTCCGCTTCAAAGCTGAGCGGCCACTTGCCTGGCTGCTCCCTGGCACGGACACAGGCTTGGTCTTCTTGTCCTTCTCTTCCGATCCTGAAGCAAATGCTGTCTGCTTCGAGCTTGCCTGGCTGCTGCTCCCTGCTGCCTCTGCACTCCCAGGCAGCACGCCATCGCTCGCGGAAGGACTGTCAACCTCCATCACGGCATGGGATGAGACTCTGCTCCTCTTCCCTGGCCGACGGCCCCGCTTCAGGCTCCTGGCAGGTGCCTTTGGTGGCTGTTTGAAGTGGCTCTCTGCTGTCCCATGCAAAGGGGAGCAGCCACTTGCCTGGCCGCTCTGGCCGCTCCCCGGCACAGAGACACGCTTGGACTCTGCGCTCTTCCCTTCTGCACCTGAAGGTGAGGCCTTCCGCTTCAAAGCTGAGCGGCCACTTGCCTGGCTGCTCCCTGGCACGGACACAGGCTTGGTCTTCTTGTCCTTCTCTTCCCATCCTGAAGCAAATGCTGTCTGCTTCGAGCTTGCCTGGCTGCTGCTCCCTGCTGCCTCTGCACTCCCAGGCAGCACGCCATCGCTCACGGAAGGACTGTCAACCTCCATCACGGCATGGGATGAGACTCTGCTCCTCTTCCCTGGCCGACGGCCCCGCTTCAGGCTCCTGGCAGGTGCCTTTGGTGGCTGTTTGAAGTGGCTCTCTGCTGTCCCATGCAAAGGGGAGCAGCCACTTGCCTGGCCACTCTGGCCGCTCCCCGGCACAGAGACACGCTTGGACTCTGCGCTCTTCCCTTCTGCACCTGAAGGTGAGGCCTTCCGCTTCAAAGCTGAGCGGCCACTTGCCTGGCTGCTCCCTGGCACGGACACAGGCTTGGTCTTCTTGTCCTTCTCTTCCCATCCTGAAGCAAATGCTGTCTGCTTCGAGCTTGCCTGGCTGCTGCTCCCTGCTGCCTCTGCACTCCCAGGCAGCACGCCATCGCTCGCGGAAGGACTGTCAACCTCCATCACGGCATGGGATGAGACTCTGCTCCTCTTCCCTGGCCGACGGCCCCGCTTCAGGCTCCTGGCAGGTGCCTTTGGTGGCTGTTTGAAGTGGCTCTCTGCTGTCCCATGCAAAGGGGAGCAGCCACTTGCCTGGCCGCTCTGGCCGCTCCCCGGCACAGAGACACGCTTGGACTCTGCGCTCTTCCCTTCTGCACCTGAAGGTGAGGCCTTCCGCTTCAAAGCTGAGCGGCCACTTGCCTGGCTGCTCCCTGGCACAGACACAGGCTTGGTCTTCTTGTCCTTCTCTTCCCGTCCGGATGCAAATGCTGTCTGCTTCGAGCTTGCCTGGCTGCTGCTCCCTGCTGCCTCTGCACTCCCAGGCAGCACGCCATCGCTCGCGGAAGGACTGTCAACCTCCATCACGGCATGGGATGAGACTCTGCTCCTCTTCCCTGGCCGACGGCCCCGCTTCAGGCTCCTGGCAGGTGCCTTTGGTGGCTGTGGGAAGTGGCTCTCTGCTGTCCCGTGCAAAGGGGAGCAGCCACTTCCCTGGTCGATCTGGCCGTGCCCTGGTAGGGAACTCTGCTTGGGATCCACGCTGTTCCCTTCAGTGCTTCCAGCCAAAGCTGAGCAGCCACTTGCCTGGCTGCTCCCTGCCGCAGAGGCAGGCTTGGCCTCACTGCTCGGCCTGCTCTGGCTCTGCCCTGGCACGCAGACACGCTTGCACTCCACGCTCTTCTCTTGTGGACCTAAAGCCGATGCTTTTCGCTTCAAAGGGGAGAGGCCACTTGCCTGGCCGCTCTGGCTGTGCCCTGGTAGGGAACTCTGCTTGGGATCCACGCTGTTCCCTTGAGCACTTCCAGCCAAAGATGAGCAGCCACTTGCCTGGCTGCTCCCTGCCGCAGAGACAGGCTTGGCCTCACTGCTCTGCCTGCTCTTCCTTCCAGACATCTTTGGCATCCAAAGGCCTCCAAGCTCACTGAACTCTGGGCCAGCTGCACTGGGCACAGCTTTGCTAGGTCCCCAGCAGCAGCGTGTTAAGTGGCTTCTGACAGCACCAGGCCACTGTGATGTCATAGTGGTTGTGGTGATGTCGTAGCCATTGTGACCGTGACAGGGGACCTGTGGCCTGCAAGGTACCAAAGGTGGGAGAAAGAAGAGGGTTCACTGGGCACCACTGACAAGAGCCCGGCTCCATCTTCTTTGCAGCCTTCCTTCGGGTAGTTCCATGCGTTGATGAGATGTCCCCTGAGCCTCCTCCACGCTGAACAGTCCCAGCCCTCTCAGCCCTTTCGCACAGGAGACATGCTCCAGTGCCCTCATCTTCATCCCCCTTCACTGCACTTCTGACACTATGTCCATATCTCTCTGGTACTGCGGACCCCAAAACTGGACACGGCACTCCAGGCACGTCCTCGCCTGTGCAGAACAGAAGGGGCGGATCAGCTCCCTCGCCCTGCTCTCAACACTCCTCCTAATGTAGCCCAGAACACCATGGCACACAAGGGCTTCTTGCTGGCTCCTTCTCATCTCAGGGTCAACCCAGATCCCCTGCTCCTCGTCTGCCAAGCTACTTTCCGGCTGCTCAACCTCCCTCACGGACAGGTTCACGGGCCTGTTCCTCCCCAGGTGCAGGTCTTCACACTTCTTCTTCAACCATCAACTTGTTTCTCCAGCATGTCAAGGCTTTACTTCCTCTACAGCTACTCAATCCTTCATAAGCTGACATCTAGGCATTCCATTTACCTCTACAGACAAAATACTTTACGACGTAAACAACTGAGGATGCAAGATGAAGTCAACTAAAACCACTAGAAGAACTCAAGTTTTGTCAGTGCATCGCTTTGTTTTTCAGAAACTACTCCTGTCTTACCTTTCTTTTGCTCTATCCGCATCAGTCTCCAAGTCACACCAAGCAACCCCTTCACCTGCTTGCTATTCACCTCGCTGCCACCCTCAAGAGTATCTCTCACAAATTTCCTAACCGTATCCAGCCATCCACAAGCCCTCTGAAGGCTTCAAGCGCTCGCTACCGAAACCATTACGTCACACAAGGTTAAGTTCAGTAGAAGGCGGTCTACGCTGCTTGAGGATGTCATACAGTACTTGTTGCTAAAGGGGAGACAATAGAAAGGGATTTAAAAACAAGACTTTGTGCCTTTTAATACAGACTGCTTTGACAGAAATTACACTATGTTGAAAAAAATTGTAAGCGTTCAAGTTTTAAAGCCAATATGCCTTTTAAAAGACTCCATCTTTGAAATGCGTCTACTTGAAATTTCTTCTTCTGCCACCAAAATGTCTGCTTCTTCTATTTATCGAGGCAGCGACAACAAAAGCCCCAGATTGTATCTTGATGGCTGGCTTCTCCTCTTTGATATTTGTACTCTGGCCTAGCAGCACTTTTAGGTGACTAAAACCAGTAAAAGAAGGCTAAACCAAACTAATCCTCAGTTTCAATTTCTTCTGTGTTTCTTCTCCTGGGAAGAATTCCAGGGAGCTTATTCACATGACAATGTTTTTACAATGAACAACCAACCTTTCTCAATTCAAAGCACTGCTACCTTCCTATCAAAGCTTCTCTACACATCTTCAAGGAATACGCAATCCAAAGTTTTCTCTTCCATCGTTAAAAACTTAATACTGGATTAGGCATAGGACTCACATTGTCTCACTTATGAAATTAGAAGCTGTATCATTGATTTGATTCTTACCCTTTGCACGACTCTTTCTTTTTGGGCTTTACTCTTTCTTCTAAAGAATAAGGAAAACGACACATGAAGTAGTGCTTGAAATCAACAAAGTAATTCATCCAAAGCCACAGTTCCTGTTAGGGAAAGCAGATGATGGACAGAAAAGATACTTGGAAGTGAAAGACATCAATACAATCATCTTCCAAAATCCACTACTGGAATGGAAGAGAAGCCTAAAAGAAGGAAGCTGCAGCTACTCAACACACAATCCTTTGACAAGAAACAACCGAAGAACATGCCTGGAAATACATGCAGGAAAATGCTGCTTCTTAACAATTTGGATCTCTTCCCAAGATTCCTGCACACAAATGAATGCACACAACTTCCCTAAGGCAAAAGAGGTATAACCCATCTTTCTAGAAAGCCGTAACACTACTGAATTTATAAATACATGCTGCCTTGCCTCATCCTAACCTTCCCCAAATCCCTCAGGAAAAAGCAGTGCTTGAAACTCTCAAGCTCTAGGAGGGCAGCGAGTTCTAGCGCTAACAGCCCTCCCAGAGCTCACTACGTGCATGGTCTTCCTGTCCAAGTTAAGAAAGGTCCGCTGAAAATACTTCCACTGCGCACAAGTAACAGAACTGCGGGTCTGCTTATGAATTTTGGTTTGTTTGCATTAAGTAGACAACTTGTATTTTATTTTTTGAAAATTGTTTCTTTCCTTCCTGCGTATCTTGGATTGCTTCTTCCTTCTCTTTCTTTCCATTACTGAATCACAGCCTTCCAAATTCCTCATTTGAAAATGATACAACAATTATAAAAGAAAGGGAAAAATATATTAAAAAAGCTCGTTTGACTGAAGGAGTGGTGTTAAAATTATAGTTGAGAAAAAGAGATTAATTCTCAATCAGAGTCATTCCTCTGAATGTAAACCACTACTTTGTCCAGCCGCTTTAGAATCAACAGGTAAATTATAAATTCTGTCTAAGTTTCCCTGCTTTTGATTGCCACTGCGTTCTGAAAGACGTTTTTCATAACGGTTCCTTTTTTTTATTTCGCATCATCGTCTAAAGAAGACACACCCTTCCAGGCTCTTCATCTCTAAGAGCTTTCAAACCAATCAGTTTTATTTTTGGTACGCAACATCTTTTGCAGTATCATCTGACACAACTACAGTTCAGAACTCGTAGAGCACTGCCAAAAGAAAGGAGCCTGCACGGCTCCTTGGAGTCCTGCCAGGTGATCCCTATAGAGGTGGACCCACTGCTGTGGATGATCCTTATTAAGGTGGATCCACTGCCTTGGATGATCCTTATTGAGGCGGATCCACCTCCATCGACTCCTCGCTGTTGTTGGCTGGATCCACTTCCATTGGCTCTACAGTGTCGTTGGGCGGATCCACCTCCATGGGCTCGAGGTTGTCCTTCGGTGTGTGGCCATGACTGGGCCTCACACCGTGCCTCTGTTGCAAGGGGGAGCTGCCACTTCCCTGGCCGCTCTGGCTGCTCCCTGCCACGCAGACACACTTGGACTCTGCGCTCTTCTTTTCTGCGCCTAAAGCCGATGCCTTCCGCTTCAAAGCTGAGCGGCCCCTCTTCTGGCTGCTCTGGCTCTTCCTTGGTAGGGAGCTAGACTTGGGTGCCATGTTGTTCCCCTCTGCGCTTCCAGCCGATGATGCCTGCTTCGAAGACGACTTGCTACTTCCCTTGTCGCTCCCTGGCACGGATGTAGCTTTGGACTTTTTGTCCTTCTCGTCCTTCTCTTCTGAACCTGAAGCAAATGCTGCCCGGTTCGAGCTTGCCTGGCTGCTGCTCCCTGCTGACTCTGCACTCCCAGGCAGCACACCATCGCTCGCGGAAGGACTGTCAACCTCCCTCACGGCATGGGATGAGACTCTGCTCCTCTTCCCTGGCCGACGGCCCCGCTTCAGGCTCCTGGCAGGTGCCTTTGGTGGCTGTTTGAAGTGGCTCTCTGCTGTCCCGTGCAAAGGGGAGCAGCCACTTGCCTGGCCGCTCTGGCCGCTCCCCGGCACAGAGACACGCTTGGACTCTGCGCTCTTCCCTTCTGCACCTGAAGGTGAGGCCTTCCGCTTCAAAGCTGAGCGGCCACTTGCCTGGCTGCTCCCTGGCACGGACACAGGCTTGGTCTTCTTGTCCTTCTCTTCCCATCCTGAAGCAAATGCTGTCTGCTTCGAGCTTGCCTGGCTGCTGCTCCCTGCTGCCTCTGCACTCCCAGGCAGCACGCCATCGCTCACGGAAGGACTGTCAACTTCCATCACGGCATGGGATGAGACTCTGCTCCTCTTCCCTGGCCGACGGCCCCGCTTCAGGCTCCTGGCAGGTGCCTTTGGTGGCTGTTTGAAGTGGCTCTCTGCTGTCCCATGCAAAGGGGAGCAGCCACTTGCCTGGCCGCTCTGGCCGCTCCCCGGCACAGAGACACGCTTGGACTCTGCGCTCTTCCCTTCTGCACCTGTTGTGGTGAATTCGTGCTGGCTGTCTCAAATCACCTCCCTGTCCTCCATGAGTCTTAACATGGGTTCTAGGAGGATCTGTTCCATGATCTTCCCAGGCACACAGGTGAGGCTGACAGGCTAGCAGTCCCAGAGTCTCCTTTCTCCTTTTTAAAGATGGGTGCCGTTTTTTCTGTTTTTCCAGTCACCAGGGAATTCCCCTGACTGCCAGGACTTTTCAGTTATCATGGAGAGTGGCTTAGCAACCACATCAGCCAATTGTCTTGGGAGCCATCATCAGGCCCCCATAGATTTATCTAAGTTCAGGTTCCTCAGGTGATCACAAACCTGATCTTCTATTACAGAAGCAACCTGTTTCAATGCTTCGACACCCTCATCAAGGAAGTTATTTTTCTTATCTCCAGCCCAAAGCTTCATTATTTCAAAATCTGACAGCAATCTGTTATCCTCCTGCCCATTGCCAGAGTGAGAAGATGGTCTCCGACTTCCTGAAAACTTCTCCATAGGAATTGCAGGCCGCTCAGAGGCTCCTGAGGCTTCCTCTTCTCCCATCTGAACAAGGTCCTTTCCTCAATTTCTCCTCCATGGAGCATGGAAGAGGTCAGCAGAGATCCTGGGTAGGAGTTTTCCGAGAAGGATGTTTATCTGCCTGACGCCTCCCCAGAGCTGAACCGCAGAGGTGAAGGTCAACATCAACGGCAACATTGACCTCATGGCACTGCCTTGGGCACCACCTCTATCAGCCAGCCCCCTCCGCACCACTCTCTGCCAGCACGTGGCACAGAGATGAGGGCAGAGCTCAGGCTGTTGGAATACCCTTCTGCCAGTCCTGAGCACATGCAGTGCCTCAGTGTGTCTGGAGGGGCACTATTGGTACTTGGCACATGTCCTGTGCAAAGAAAGAGCCAGGAACATCAGGCCCTGCATGTCTGAGGCCTGGCTGCCACCCTCTCTAGAGCTGCTCCTCTTCTGTCGCTGGGTCAGGTCCAACCTAACTTTGGGGGGCGGGGGGGGGGGTCCCATACCACCACCGTGTTTCCTCCCACCACGGCCACCTCCCCCCCAGGCACAAAGCCAGGGCTGATGCACAAAGGACGCTCTCCTGTGGAGGCCTCCATGGTCTCCCTGGCAGTGGCACAACTTAATGATGCTCACCTTAAGAGTTGAGAGCTACGGGTCTTAGGTTTTATGGTATTTGATTGATTTCCATAAATTCCTCACAAACTTGACAGAAACTACTTAAATCCAAGTAATATCCAAGTTGCAGAAGCATACGCCTTTGAAAATAGATGATTTAGCAAATTTAAAATCAACTGCTACATCCTGTCTGGAACTACTCACACCGGTAGGAAGCGGTTTATACTCTACACACCTGCAGTCCCACAGGACTACAAGTTGCATGCAAGTAAAAATGTTCAGAAAAATATCTCCTGCGTCAAAACCAGTACCTTGAGAAATTTCTGGTTTTGGAGCAGGAAGGGCCTACAATTCTGAGTCTGGTTTTCAGTTTCCAAAAGTTTTACCCTAACAAAGCTCAGTCAGTAGAGAATTCCCTTATAATGCCAATGAGATATGGGCTGCCGGCATCTCCCAGCAAATGGCTCACAAAAATCTGCAGGGCAACATCTGTAGGCTGCTAAGTCGGTATCACAACGTGATGGAAGGCTCAGTTTGCAATGCTGCAAAGCTGCAAAGCCCAGCAGAGGGTGAGGGTTGTGTGAGCAGCACTGTGAGAGCTGCTGCTGCGGCCAATTCGGTGCCTTTTTGTGTGAATAAAATGGTAAAAATTGCAAAAATAGTGCCCTCTCACTGCTGTTGCCATGTGGCCATAGTCGGTACTGTGGGTGCTCAGGGGCCATGAAACACCTGGTTTTCACTTGGGCACACCTCTCCAAGAAGGACATCAGATTGCTGGAGCATGTCCAGAGATGGGAACGGAATGGGTGATGGGGCTGGAGAATTAGTCTTATGCGGTGTGGCTGAGGGAGCCGGGTTGCTCAGGCTGGAGAAGAGGAGGCTGAGGAGACACCTTCTCTCTCTCTACTGCTCCCAGAACGGAGACTGTAGTGAGGTGGGTGCTCTCTTTGTAGCCTTCCTCTGGACACTTGCAAAGACTACTTTGCAAGGGTGAGCCAAAATGTGCACAATCACACACTCACCGAAGGAAATCTCTCTCTCTCAAAGTTACAGTGCTCAGAATATATGACAGCCGAGGGTGGCTGCATATCCTCCTTTAGCCATGCCACCAGCACGCCCCTCCAGCTCGGGGCCCCACTGGAGGGTGGCATGGGTGAGATTGGGTATTAGGAACCATTTCTCTACGGAGAGCGGTGGAGCACTGGCAGAAGTTGTTGAGTCTCCATGCCTGGCGTGGTTCAGAACTATGTAGAGGGGTCATTTTCGGACATGGTTTAGTAGGCACAGTGGAACTGAATGGACTTAGAGGTCTCCTTCCAACCTTAATGATTGTGTGATTCTAAAAATGATTCCTACACAACTGCCTTAAGAATTCCTACCTATATTTTGCAAACAATCCTTTGGAAGGGGGGCCCAAAATGGACACAATCCCTCACTCACCAAAGGAAATCTCTCTCCCAAGGGTAGAGCACCCAGAAGATACGGCCACCCAACGTGCCTGCATCTCCTCCTCCCGCCACACCACCTGCATGGCGTTGCAACTTAAGGGCCCCTCTTGTGTCTCCTGTGACGGGCGGAGCAGCAGACATGTCAGCACATGACGGTGGTGATGCGGGGCCAAAGCTGCCAGGGAGCAGCTGCCCTGCTCCTGCGAGCTGGGGCACCTGTTGCCATGGAGCTCATGCACGCTGACCATTGCCATGGAGCCATTGTGATGTCACCGGTTCTGCTGCCCGGGTGACGCGCTGATGTCACAAAGGGACTTGCCCTGGCACCCCTATAAAAGCGAGGTGGAGGCCACAGAGCTGCCAGGCCTTGGCGGCACAACACTCGGCCAGCCCTACCATGGCCCGGTACCGGCGCAGCAGATCTCGCAGCCGCAGCCTGTATCGCAGCCGCCGCCGCCGCAGCCCAAGAGGCGTACGCCGCACGTACCGGAGGCGTTCTCGTCGCTGGTACGTGAGGAGGCCCCGTGCTGGGCGCAGACGCCAGCGGGGCAGAGGCTACCGCCGTCGTTGAGCTGACCCCAGCACTGGGCGCCTGCGGAGCCAGTGTCCCTGAGACCTGTGCCTCCGCACTAATGCACAAGAGCGGCCCTGAGTCAGTCAGTAAAGTGAAATGCTAACATGAGAATGTGTGTGTCCGCGTTGGTGTTTCCTCCCATGGGAGGGTGTCTGTGTCTGCTGGGGAGAGGGCGTCTCGTGGGGGGCGGGGGGGGGGGGGGTGTTGTGGCAGTTGTGTCCACCGGTCAACATCCGTATCTACTAGGGATGCATATCCCATTGGTAGACATCTCCAGCCCATCTCCACGTCCTCACCCCATCTCCATGTCCCAAGCCCATGCCTGCATTCCCAGCGCACCTCCACGCTCCCAGCCCTCTCCATATCCCACTCAACCTCCACGGCTCCTGAGCACTGCTGTCTTCACTTAGGGAGCAGGGGTTGGCCCTGGGGAATCCCCATGGATTTTTAGGTTGTAAAGGGTTACCCTCAGCAGGTGGGAAGGTGCCAGCAGCCAACAAGAGCGGAGGCCAGTTGGTGCCACGGGACTGTGCGGGACAATTCTTGGCGTAGTTGGGGCAACCGAGCTGAGCAGTGGATAAGAATAGGTCTGTCTGCTCCATCAGAAAGCTGCTGGCAGTGGAGTGATGTGAGCTGCATTGCTGTGAATTTGTGGTGCAGCTGTGAGTGAGACGGCTCGGAGGGTGGTTCCGCGTGGATTCCAACAAGGCAGACGGGCAGCAGTGAGTACTCACAGAAAGAAGGTGAAAGTGTTTTAAAGTGTCAGGAGGCTCTTGTGTGCTCTGCTGCTGGAGCAGAGATGTGAATTTGAAGAATGACTGGGAACCAGCCTGTTTGTGCTCACGGAAATCCCTGAAGGTACTTAGGAACCTTCAGCCTTCCTGTTCCCATATTAACAAGGGCAAGTGCTGTAGTTTGCACCTGGGACATGGCATCCCTGGATGTCCATACAGACTGAGGAACGAGAAGCTGGAAAGCAGCCCTGCAGAAAAGGATCTAGGGGTTCTGGCTGACAGCAAGTTGAAGACGAGCCAGCAGTGCTGTGGTAGCCAAGAGGGCCAACCGTGTTCTGGGCTGCATCCAGCACAGCGTCACTCACCAGTCAAGGGAGGGGATTGTCCTGCTCTGCTCCGCACTGGAGCGGCCCTACTTTGAGCATGGGGTACAGTTTTGGGTGCCACAGAATAAAGAGGATCTAAAACTACTGGGCAGTGTCCAGAGGAGGACACGGAATGCAGGGTTTAGAGGGGAAGCTGTGTAAAGAGCAGCTGAAGTCACTTGAGTCTGTTGAGCCTGGAGGAGACTGAAGAGGGGGACCTCATTGCAGTTTACAGCTTCCTCACAAGTGAAGGAGTAGCAGACGCTGAGCTCTTCTCTCTGGTGAGCAGTGACAGGGCCTGAGGGAATGCCAGCACTTGGCTACCACAGCACTGCTGGCTCGTCTTCAACTTGCTTCAAATTCACATCTCTGGTCCAGCAGCAGAGCACACAAGAGCCTCCTGTGAGACCAGGGATGCCACCAGGAGATCCCAGTGATCTCACTGAAAAAACAAAGCACACAACTCCTCCAAAGACGTGCAGCTGAGGAAAA
This sequence comes from Cuculus canorus, assembly GCF_017976375.1. Classification (NCBI taxonomy): domain Eukaryota; kingdom Metazoa; phylum Chordata; class Aves; order Cuculiformes; family Cuculidae; genus Cuculus; species Cuculus canorus. The sequence goes on along the minus strand of NW_026527858.1, from coordinate 24,531 downwards.
AAAGCGCTGGAAACATCCAGGCTGCTGCAGGCCAAGAAGCAAAGGCAGGGCTCCTCAAAGGTGCTGGACGGCAAGAAAGGCACAGGACTCCTCCAGGGCACCTCAGGCTTAGAAGAAATATGCAGGCCTCCTCCAAAGACGTGCAGGCGAGGAAACAAAGCACAGGACTTCTCCAAGATGGGCCACGTGAAGAACTGATGTGCTGGACTCTCTTCCAAGGTTGTGGACGGGAAGAAGAGAGCAGGACATCTCCAGGTGCAGCTCAGCAAGAATTAAACTGAAGGACTCCTCCAAGACGGTGCAGCCGAGGAAGCATTAAACTGAAGGACTCCTCCAAGACGGTGCAGCCGAGGAAGCAGAGTGTGAGACTTTGCAGGGTAGCAAAGCCGTGAAGAAGCAGAAGCGGGGGCTCTGGCAGACCATCGTGGGAAATGCCAAGGGCAGCACTTCCTGGGCCTGGCACAGCCCAGAAGCCAAGACAGGACTCCAATGAGGTATTGCAGACCAAGAATGAAGCGCTGGACTCCTCAGGCATTCTGCAGAAATGCAGCAAAGCGCGGGATGCCTCCAGGGCAATGCAGGCAGAGAAACACAACTCCACGAGGCAGCGACGGGAAGAAGCGAAGCGCAGAAATAAATCCTCCCAGGTGATGTGAAGAACAACGAAGCACTGGACTCCTCCAGGGCAGGGTGGCAAAAAAGCCAAACATTCCACGACTCCTGCTGAGCAGTGCAGGGGATCATTCCAGGAACAGGACTAGCTGCATTTAGCGCACATAGAATGAGCATGGCTTTTCAGTCTTTTCTTTAGAATACTGGCAAGGTGTTGAGAGGTTTTCCATCTGCGTAGAGAAGACATGGGCTAAATGTAAAACACTTACATAGAAAAGCTGTGCCTCACCTGCCTCTACACATAGTATCTACCATCTGTGCACACACATAATACCACCAACAGTGGGAGGCTTTTCTGCTGCTACGCAGACTACCTACTCTCTTCCTTAAGACTACGCATTGACAGGCAAAGCTAGGCTTGCTTTCTCCGTATGTAGCACAGATCAAGACACACCCTGCCTAACAGAAATGAGATGGTGAGGCATTTCTCTCCGCTTAAAGACTGTATTTCATCTATAGATAGACTGTATGCAGGCCAAACATGTCTAGTTACAGACAAGACACCACCAAGGCTAAACCAGAGCATTTTACTCTGCTCACACAGTGTAAGCTGGCTGTAGAGAGGACAGGAGAACAACAGAAAGGCGAGCTGAGGCAATACCTATCTCTCAACACAAAGAACATAAAGCCATGCTCCCCCACCTCAGCATCACAAATAGGGTACTTTGGCCAGGATCTACTACAAGCATGGCTTGGTGGCAAAACTTTCAGCCTCCTGAGAAACCCCCGTCTGGCTCCCTCATAGAGGAGTTCAGAGCATCAGCATACTAGCAGGAAGACACAAAATGCACCACCTGACTCTCTAATTTCTTCCCATCAGTTGGAGGTGCCTTTCGGGCACACTGTCCTGCAACCAACTGCAGGGCACCTGACTGCATAAAGCTCAGTGCATGAGTGCCAAGGCCATGAAGCCTTTCCTTCCTCTCGCCTTTTCCACACCCTCCAGGGGAGCTTCTTCACAACAACAAGATGGGCACACGAGCACTTAAAACTCACGTCATGGGCACTGAAGAGGGCACCATGGCCACAAAGTCCTCCTCTCCACAAGTCCCTGTCACACTCTCCCACCCCAGTAGCACGACTAGGGCAATTGGGCCTGGAGTCACTACAGGCACGGCTTACTGGGAAGCCTGGCCAGAAGGCCTTCTGCCAAACTGACAAATGATGGACAACAAAGTGACAATCACAGCCACTCTCTTCTTTAGACAGTGCAACCACCGCTTCTGATGAATCTTACTCAAATCAGGGCTCTCCTACCTGCTAGAGCTGGGTGGTGGTGGCTGAAGCTTCCAGCCTCTTGAGACACTGCGGTCTGGCTCCCTCGTGGAGCGGTTTAGAGCATCAGCATCTCAGCAGCAAGACATAAAAAGACCAAACACCACCTGCCTCTCTCCTTTCTTCCCATCTGCCGCAAGTGCCTTTCCGGCACACTGCTCTGCACTCAACTGCAGGCCAGCTGACGTATGAGAGGCTGCCTCTGATGTCAGGCTTTTGTTTCTTGCCTCGACATCACAAAGGGGACCAGGGGACCATAAAAACAGGCGGCCGGGGGACCATCACAGAGGGGTCCGGTGTGCTAACCAGGGCCCAGTTTGCTAACCAGGGTCCTCACTAAACACAGACAAGAACAGGCACCACAAAAGATGGCACAGGCACCACAGTACAGCTCCTCCTGGGGAAAGCTGGCCATATACACCAGCACAGACATCTAAGACTCTGCAGGAAGGCAGAGGGGAGGAGGTGGGCAGCAGAAAGCAGCACCGACCAATATCCTCTCCAGCACCATCTGTAAAAAGCAGACTGACCGGGCACCAGCCTCTACCCTCCTCGACCGTGTCCTGTTTCCCTTCAAGGGAGTCCCTGGCATCCCACAATACAACATACACCCACATCACAAGCAAAGACACAGCACACGAGGTCGATAGCCCCCAACTCCAGCGCTCAGCATCTCACCTGATGGCACCTCAGCCTTCAAACACCCACCGAGACACCTGCCTTCCACACTGCTGCACGGCAGCAGCGCCGGGCACAGACTCTGCACCTCGAGGCAGCCGCCCGCTCACTGCTCTCCGCACACAGCAGCTCCCTCCCCTCCACAGCACGAGGTGCCACTCCCCTGACAGCATGATGCCCTGGCAACCACCATGCACTCGCTCACCGCCCCATTGGCCACGGCCTCAACGTCTCGGGGCACAACTGCTGTGAGCGCCTCGGCAACCGGGGCACCCACCTTGCACATTCCTGCACGGCGGCACAGACTCTCCACCTCCAGGCGGGCACCTCCACCGGCCGACTGCTCCCCGCACACTGCCGCTCCGTTTCCTCCACAGCACGAGGCGGCCACGCCCCCAACAGCACGAGGCCCTGGCAACGGCCACACACTCACTTCCTGCCGCCCAGCACCGCCCCATGGGCTGCGGCCTTCCTGCCTCCAGGCGGAGCCCAAACAAGTGACCTGGCAGCCGGGGCTTGGCAGCAGCACCCACAGCCCCGCCGGGCCCTGCGCCTCCTGCCCGCCCTGCACAAGAGTTTACAGCAATCTTCAGACAGACACTTTGCTAACCAGGGCCCAGTTTGCTAACCGGGGCCCTCACTAAACACAGACGACAACAGGCACCACCAAAGATTGCACAGGCATCACAGCACAGCTCCTCCTGGGGAAAGCTGGCCACCTTCAGTTCCAGTTCCTGCCCAGGCCTTTCCCTCCCGCAGAAAGAAGCAACCGCAGTCAGCTAAGCTTGCTTCCAACTTCTTCTCTGCCTTGCTATCTTTCCCGTTTCTTTTGTTCTATACAGCGTTTCGCATCACATGCGTTGAAACCACAGTACTTAAGACAAAAAAGAAAAAAAAGAAAAACCCTCTCCTGCTGACAGTTTAGTCAGCTTTCCTTTAACTCTTGTCCAGTTACAGCTTTTCCCCTTCACTTCTTCCTTGTCGTGCCTGTGATTTTTTAGAATAGTGTATTTTGTCCTGCCCTGAAAGGCAAGAATTATCCCGTTTTTTCCATAAGAGGACTCAATTTATTTTGTACAATTGTATTTTAAGCTTGAACATATTTACATTCCGTGGCCCATTTCAGTTAAGAAACACCCACCTGGTTCTAGCTTTATTAATTTAACTGCTGCTACTTCAACCTGACATTCTCTGAAAACACCAAGTCAAAGAGCAGCTGAGATACACAGGGGTCCAGGACAGTGAAATCGCTTCTTGCAGGTTCGTTTTGAAGAACAAACAAACTCATGAGGGGCCAATAAATCACAACATCTTCAACATAAATGACTCATGCAAAGCTGGAATTTCTTTTCTGAAGTACACCACACTCCTATTTTTTTAGTGGGCTTACAGCATGCATTTCATTAAATAAGCATTCTGCTCAGCTAGATCCAACAGACTAATTTATAATAATCCATGTCTGTGGTTGATGACAGTGAAACAAACTGCAAGAATTTTGCAGCTAGCATGCTCTTTTCTCAGCACACATCTGTAGGAAGCATTCTTTCAACAATACTTCTCATCCTGGACTTCTTTTCTAGCAACAAAGCAAGCTATCTCAAAAAAAAAAAAAAAAAAAAAAATTACTAGGCAGCTAATTTGGACCAAGATCTGAAGCTTTAAAAATGGTCCAGAAACCTTGCACAGCCACACAACAGCCTGAAACGACACAAGTCCTCAACAGTAATGTGCTTTGCTGTTCAAACCCCCTAAACGAGTCGACCTCTGAGATACCTACTGTAAATCGCGGTAACACACACGCCTCTCCCAGCAGACAAGCAGGGCCCAGGGAGCATCAAGGGCTGCACCCTGCAGCATATGTGACTGCTTCCGAGACTCCCGTGAGAGCCACACAACACTTCATGCTCATTTCACTACATGCCCCTTGGTCCTTACTCTGCACCAGCAACAGCATCCTCTCCTTGCTGCAAGGGTGCAAACAAAACAAGCCTGCAACAGTGGAGTTTGAAAACATTCCCCCTGGATACACAGAAGCTCCGTGGCCGGCTTCAGCAGCAGTTACTCAGCAGCCTAAATGTGCTTTGTATAGGGCGCTCTTATGCTGCAGCCAACATTCTATTGAGCAGCCAAGGATGCTAATTTCTTTTAAAGCCATTAAGAAGCAACATAAATTACGATAACAACGAATCCTCTTCTAGAACTGTTGCATTTCACTGCTAACTGAAAACTGAGGGGCCATTTGCCCGGTGCTTTCAGGACACGACCACACACCCACACTCAGCAGAAAAGCTGCTCCCCAGCACAGAACCAGCAGTTCCTGCTACAACCTCTTTTCTCCCCAGAGGCGTTTTGGTACTGGAACACCCCTGCACTCAATGTCGTGTCCACTCTACCCCACTTCACAAGGCACAGAAGACCAGTTCTGCTTTTGCTTTTTCCCTCATCCAGTCTCAAATTGAAAAAAGGCCAGAATTACAGAATTTAATGATGCAGATAGATGCCCACCGCTTAAGCTGCTAATATTCTCACTTAAGTCAATTAAGGAGCTCAAGGGCTCATACCTTTTATTGACTGAGCTCACCAAATGCTGCAGTTTGCTAACCAGGACCCTCTCTAAACACAGACGAGAACAGGCACCACCAAAGATTGCACAGGTACCACAGCACAGCTCCTCCTGGGGAAAGCTGGCCACGTTCAGTTCCAGTTCCTCCCCAGGCCTTTCCGTCCCGCCGAAAGAATTAACCACAGTCAGCTAAACTAGCTTTCACCCCGTTGGTGAAGGCACCTAGGACCTCAATGAGCCGGTCCAACTCTTGGACACTCCCTCATCCACAGACAGCCCACTCCCGGGTCAAATAGGAAAATCTTTATAAATGTTACAGAAATCTTCACACAGACATCCATATTTACAGGCTTCTATAACATCAGCACACTTACAGAAATGCCACAGAAAGGTGGGCTGAGGCCATTCCTTTCTGTCACCTCACAGACTGTAAAGTACCTGCATGGAGAGTACATATGGAAAGCACCGCACATCACTTTTCTATCACGACACAGAAAGCATTCTGGTTACAGAGTAGAGACAGGCCAGGTGATGCAGGGCTTTCACCCACACCCCCATGGGAAACGTTGGGAGGCTGTGGGGAACACATGGCGGTCTCTCTGTACATCAGGCACACTTTGCCTAGAGGAGCACAGAGACACGGGAGGCAAGGCTTTTCCTCTTGCAAAGCAAAGATGTGCTGCATGCAGTTAGGATAGAAGGGGCTCTACTGCCTGCATGAGGAATATAGGCTGTTTAGAGAGCAGAGAGAAGTCTCTGTTCTTAGAACACGTTCTGCTCATCTGCACAACAGATCCAGAGAGTCAAGAGAAAGTGGAGTGCTCCGGCCCGTAGAAAGGCGGGAGGGTGAGGCAAGGCAAGGCAAGGCAAGGCTGTTGGGAGGGCGGTAGTTATCAGAGGCTTCCTCTGGCAGCTGGGGAGAGGCACCCGTCTGCAGGCTGAGCCTGAAGCCTCAAGTGCATTGAGGCTCACAGGGTGCTCAAGCACACAATGATGCAGGAAAGATGGTGAAGCTCAAAAAGCCCCAAGAACATCAAGAACCACCCAGAGGGAAGAGCCTGAGGCCTTGGCAATGTTCTGATCAGGAATTGCAGGCCTGCAACCATATATACCAGCACAGACATCTAAGACTCTGCAGGAAGGCAGAGTGGAGGAGGTGGGCAGCAGAAAGTAGCACCGCCCAATATCCTCTCCAGCGCCAGCTGTGAAAGCGGACTGACGGGGCACCAGTTCCTACCCTCCTCGTCCATGTCCTGTTTCCCTTCAAGGGAGTCCTTGGCATCCCACAACACGAACAGGCACCCACACCATGAGCAAAGACACAGTTGTGACACAGTACACGAGGTTGACAGCCCCCAACTCCAGCGCTCAGCATCTCACCAGATGGCACCTCAGCCTTCAAACACCCACCGAGACACCTGCCTTCCACACTCCTGCAGGGCAGCAGCGCCGGGCACAGACTCTGCACCTCGAGGCAGCCACCCGCTCACTGCACCCCGCACACAGCGGCTCCTTCCCCTCCACAGCACGAGGTGCCACTCCCCTGAAAGCATGATGCCCTGGAAACCACCATGCACTCGCTCACCACCCTATTGGCCACGGCCTCGACGTCTCTGGCCACAGCTGATGCGAGCACCCCAGCACCTGGTGCTGCGCAACAGTGCCCACAGCCCTGCCGGGCCCTACGCCTCCTGCCAGCCCTGGCCCTGTCTGGCCCTTCCACAGCCTTGGGGTGGCACGGGATGGGACAGGACAAGCCCCCCACCCGGCCCGACACCGCCTGCACACATGGTGAGCGAGAGGGCTCAGGCTGTGCAAAGCTCGGTGCATGAATGACAAGGCCATGAAGCCTTTCCTTCCCCTCGGCTTTTCCACACCCTCCAGGGGAGCCTCTTCACAACAACAAGATGGGCACACGAGCACTTAAAACACACGTCATGGGCACTGAAGAGGGCACCATGGCCACAAAGTCCTCCTCTCCACTACTCTGGCATTAGGACAAGTCCCTGTCACACTCTCCCACCCCAGTAGCACGACTAGGGATATTGGGCCTGGAGTCACTACAGGCACGGCTTAGTGGGAAGCCTGGCCAGAAGGCCTTCTGCCAAACTGACAAATGATGGACAACAAAGTGACAATCACAGCCACTCTCTTCTTTAGAGAGTGCAACCACCGCTTCTGATGAATCTTACTCAAATCAGGGCTCTCCTACCTGCTAGAGCTGGGAGCCGGTGGCTGAAACTTCCAGCCTCTTGAGACACTGCGGTCTGGCTCCCTCGTGGAGCGGTTTAGAGCATCAGCATCTCAGCAGCAAGACATAAAAAGACCAAACACCACCTGCCTCTCTCCTTTCTTCCCATCTGCCGCAAGTGCCTTTCCGGCACACTGCTCTGCACTCAACTGCAGGCCAGCTGACGTATGAGAGGCTGCCTCTGATGTCAGGCTTTTGTTTCTTGCCTCGACATCACAAAGGGGACCAGGGGACCATAACAACAGGCAGCCGGGGGACCATCACAGAGGGGTCCGGTGTGCTAACCAGGGCCCAGTTTGCTCACCAGGGTCCTCACTAAACATAGACAAGAACAGGCACCACAAAAGATGGCACAGGCACCACAGTACAGCTCCTCCTGGGGAAAGCTGGCCATATACACCAGCACAGACATCTAAGACTCTGCAGGAAGGCAGAGGGGAGGAGGTGGGCAGCAGAAAGTAGCACCGACTAATATCCTCTCCAGCACCATCTGTAAAAAGCAGACTGACCGGGCACCAGCCTCTACCCTCCACGACCGTGTCCTGTTTCCCTTCAAGGGAGTCCCTGGCATCCCACAATACAACATACACCCACATCACAAGCAAAGACACAGCACATGAGGTCGATAGCCCCCAACTCCCACGCTCAGCATCTCACCTGATGGCACCTCAGCCTTCAAACACCCACCGAGACACCTGCCTTCCACACTGCTGCACGGCAGCAGCGCCGGGCACAGACTCTGCACCTCGAGGCAGCCGCCCGCTCACTGCTCTCCGCACACAGCAGCTCCCTCCCCTCCACAGCACGAGGTGCCACTCCCCTGACAGCATGATGCCCTGGCAACCACCATGCACTCGCTCACCGCCCCATTGGCCACGGCCTCAACGTCTCGGGGCACAACTGCTGTGAGCGCCTCGGCAACCGGGACACCCACCTTGCACATTCCTGCACGGCGGCACAGACTCTCCACCTCCAGGCGGGCACCTCCACCGGCCGACTGCTCCCCGCACACTGCCGCTCCGTTTCCTCCACAGCACGAGGCGGCCACGCCCCCAACAGCACGAGGCCCTGGCAACGGCCACACACTCACTTCCTGCCGCCCAGCACCGCCCCATGGGCTGCGGCCTTCCTGCCTCCAGGCGGAGCCCAAACAAGTGACCTGGCAGCCGGGGCTTGGCAGCAGCACCCACAGCCCCGCCGGGCCCTGCGCCTCCTGCCCGCCCTGCACAAGAGTTTACAGCAATCTTCAGACAGACACTTTGCTAACCAGGGCCCAGTTTGCTAACCGGGGCCCTCACTAAACACAGACGACAACAGGCACCACCAAAGATTGCACAGGCATCACAGCACAGCTCCTCCTGGGGAAAGCTGGCCACCTTCAGTTCCAGTTCCTGCCCAGGCCTTTCCCTCCCGCAGAAAGAAGCAACCGCAGTCAGCTAAGCTTGCTTCCAACTTCTTCTCTGCCTTGCTATCTTTCCCGTTTCTTTTGTTCTATACAGCGTTTCGCATCACATGCGTTGAAACCACAGTACTTAAGACAAAAAAGAAAAAAAAGAAAAACCCTCTCCTGCTGACAGTTTAGTCAGCTTTCCTTTAACTCTTGTCCAGTTACAGCTTTTCCCCTTCACTTCTTCCTTGTCGTGCCTGTGATTTTTTAGAATAGTGTATTTTGTCCTGCCCTGAAAGGCAAGAATTATCCCGTTTTTCCATAAGAGGACTCAATTTATTTTGTACAATTGTATTTTAAGCTTGAACATATTTACATTCCGTGGCCCATTTCAGTTAAGAAACACCCACCTGGTTCTAGCTTTATTAATTTAACTGCTGCTACTTCAACCTGACATTCTCTGAAAACACCAAGTCAAAGAGCAGCTGAGATACACAGGGGTCCAGGACAGTGAAATCGCTTCTTGCAGGTTCGTTTTGAAGAACAAACAAACTCATGAGGGGCCAATAAATCACAACATCTTCAACATAAATGACTCATGCAAAGCTGGAATTTCTTTTCTGAAGTACACCACACTCCTATTTTTTTAGTGGGCTTACAGCATGCATTTCATTAAATAAGCATTCTGCTCAGTTAGATCCAACAGACTAATTTATAATAATCCATGTCTGTGGTTGATGACAGTGAAACAAACTGCAAGAATTTTGCAGCTAGCATGCTCTTTTCTCAGCACACATCTGTAGGAAGCATTCTTTCAACAATACTTCTCATCCTGGACTTCTTTTCTAGCAACAAAGCAAGCTATCTCAAAAAAAAAAAAAAAAAAAAAATTACTAGGCAGCTAATTTGGACCAAGATCTGAAGCTTTAAAAATGGTCCAGAAACCTTGCACAGCCACACAACAGCCTGAAACGACACAAGTCCTCAACAGTAATGTGCTTTGCTGTTCAAACCCCCTAAACGAGTCGACCTCTGAGATACCTACTGTAAATCGCGGTAACACACACGCCTCTCCCAGCAGACAAGCAGGGCCCAGGGAGCATCAAGGGCTGCACCCTGCAGCATATGTGACTGCTTCCGAGACTCCCGTGAGAGCCACACAACACTTCATGCTCATTTCACTACATGCCCCTTGGTCCTTACTCTGCACCAGCAACAGCATCCTCTCCTTGCTGCAAGGGTGCAAACAAAACAAAAAAAGGCAGCACTTGGCAGCAGGCTTCCGTGCACAGCCTGGCTTGGGAGTCAAGCGCGCCGAGCCGGTGTCGGGGGCCAGCCTTTGTGGCCTTGAGAGCACAGCGGTGTCCTGTTCCTGGAATGATCCCCTGCACTGCGCAGCAGGAGTCCTGGAATGTTTGGCTTTTTTGCCACCCTGCCCTGGAGGAGTCCAGTGCTTCGTTGTTCTTCACATCACCTGGGAGGATTTATTTCTGCGCTTCGCTTCTTCCCGTCGCTGCCTCGTGGAGTTGTGTTTCTCTGCCTGCATTGCCCTGGAGGCATCCCGCGCTTTGCTGCATTTCTGCAGAATGCCTGAGGAGTCCAGCGCTTCATTCTTGGTCTGCAATACCTCATTGGAGTCCTGTCTTGGCTTCTCGGCTGTGCCAGGCCCAGGAAGTGCTGCGCTTGGCATTTCCCACGATGGTCTGCCGGAGCCCCCGCTTCTGCTTCTTCACGGCTTTGCTACCCTGCAAAGTCTCACACTCTGCTTCCTCGGCTGCAGCGTCTTGGAGGAGTCCTTCAGTTTAATTCTTCCTGAGCTGCACCTGGAGATCTCCTGCTTTATTCTTCCCGTCCACAACCTTGGAGGAGAGTCCAGCACATCAGTTCTTCACGTGGCCCATCCTGGAGAAGTCCTGTGCTTTGTTTCCTCGCCTGCACGTCTTTGGAGGAGGCCTGCATATTTCTTCTAAGCCTGAGCTCCCCCCTGCTCTCCTTGCAGACCCTGCTGCACAAAGGTAGGGAGGGATTGCTCTGAGTTTTGAACAAACAAAACAAAATAGGTGAGATTCGCCATGAAAATCAACACTACACCCAGGACAAGCTGCCACCCATGAGGTTCACCTCCTGGTGAAATGAATTGATGAAATGAATTGATGAAATGAATTGATGAAATAATCACGATTAAAGAGTTGGGTGAAGGCAGAGCCAGACCAAGCAGGGTAAGCCAGGCCATCTTTGAACTCCCTGAAGCTCAAAAAAGAGACTAGATTGTTGGGAGGCGCCTGAGTGACCAAAGAGTGAGGGGAAGGGCAATGGAGAGAGCAATGACCAGGGCTTCTGTGCAGCTGTGCTGCTGGAAATGGGACTTCAGACCAAATTAGATGTGTCAAGAGAGGTGAGAAGCGGTGAGAGATGGGGCAGATGAAATGCACAGCCTGAAAGAGAGAGCCCTGACAATGCAGAGATGGGGGAAGGGCAATAGCTCTCCTCTTGCTTTCAGTGCCCATCCTGACAGCTCCTCATTGTAGTTTCATGGGAAGCACTGACAGGTTATGGACAATATTCCATGGCTTCAGGTGACGAGGCTGTGCTCACACCTTTAAACTTGTGTCCAAATGCCAGAGAGTTCCAGCCCCAGCTCCTCTGCCTGACCACAAGCACCCAGCAGGGCCTCCAGAGGCCCCAGTGTCTCTGCAGCCCATGCCTGGGATGGGCAGCTGGCACACAGGAGCTCCTGGAGAACATAGCTCCTCGGGAGCTGCAGCTGGAGCCTGGGCAGAGGGTCCCAGGGCACCTGCACTGGCACCACGTGCCCATGTCCCCATCACTGCATCTCACACTAATTTATGGTTCCTTTCCTTTGCAAACAAAGGCAGTGCACAGAATCCCAAGAGATCAGTGCATTAAAACAGGACAGAGCAAAACACAGAGGGTAACAACACTAACAAGTTTTGAAGCTTAAATTTGCAGTAAGACTTTTCCTTCATTCTACATCTTTTATTCTATTGCTTCATTTCTTCATATTTTTAAGCTGCTCTCAACTTTCCCATCACACTGAGGCTACAGAATTAAGAAAGATAATTCTTGTGTCTTGCAGCTAGTCTAGGCCCCCCAAATTTCCCCGCTCTGCACCGTCCTCACAAACTCTAACACTGGGCACAGAGGGAGTCATGCTTGGTAAAAAGCTTCAGTGAACCACTCTGGTTTTGGATGGCCACATTTGCACTGGTCTCATCACGTCTGCGTTAACTGTCTCTGTGTAAGGAGATGGAACAATCCATACTTGTGGATCAATGTATAGGAAAATCTCCAGGTGTCTCCAGTTCCTCAACCAAAACCATCCTCTCCCAGCACTCTCAAGGGAGACCCTCTCTTCTGAGGAATCACTGTGTTTGTACTGACTTTATCTATCTGTCCCTGACTGAGATAGGCAGTAGGACCAGAGCTCCTTCAGCTGCCTTCCTTGTGCTGACAGAACCTTTAGAGAAGCCCTTCTGGCTGCCCTGCCCAAGACCAGCCATTTCCAGCCACCTCAGAACTTCGGCTCCACCCCTGCACCACCAGGCCAGCTGTCTCTGCCTCCTGCGCTTCTTTCTGGGCTTTGAACCAAGAGAGGTCCCTGTTCATCCATGGCGGCCAGGTCCAGCACAACTCACTTCACATCAGACTGGCTTCTTCCCGGGCTTTGGAGGCATTGTCACTGATGATCTAAGAGGGCCTCTTCCAGGCAGAGCTCAGTGTCTGACCATGAAAAGGCAGTGACACATCCAGCACCCCTGAGGGGCTGGCCTGGGACTGGAGTCTGTCACAGACGACTTGTGGGAGACCAGAGCACCTTGCAAGCTGCAGATGGAGGCTGAGGAGCAGTTCCTGGGGCATCTACACTGGCATCAGGTCTCTGTGTCCCTGTAGCTGAAAACATTTGTGTCCTACATCCGTTTCCAGTGCTGGAAAATGGGTAGATTTACTTACTTTAGTTCTTTCCCTTCAGTTCATCTTCAGTTCAACACCTGAGAGGCCCACAGGCATTAAAAAAAGTTCATTTGATGTCTGTCACAGAGCCCCATGTTCCCAAAACCTTCCCTGCCCAGGACTCCTCAGGCTTTGCACAGAGCGAGTCACACGGAGTTGTCAACCTCTCTTCACTGGGTTTGACGTTGGCTGAGATGGTCACATACACCACAGGAGGATTCATGCCCCATCATCTGCTCTGCCCCATTTAGAAACAGGGCCCAGCATCATCGCGGGATCAGAAGAGTACTGAGGTTGGAAGGGCCCTCAGGGTGTCTGCAGTCCAACCTGCCAGAAATGGATCAAGTTGATCAAGGCTTGATTCAGTTTGAGTTTGAAAACCTCCAAGTACTGAGATTCTGGGTGTCTCGTGCCAGTGCTTGGCTGAACTCACGGGGAAAGAAGTTCTCCTGGCTGAACCTTTTCTTTGTCATCTTCACAGACACAGAGAAGGAGAGAATCACAGAGCTGGCAAATAGAAATGGGCTGGGGACATGGAGATGAGCTGGGAAAGGGAGGCAGGGGTCAGACTGAGGCCAGGAGTGGACAGGCTGAAGCATCTCCATTCCTGGAGGTGTGTATTCGTCCAGGACATGTGCACCCTGGGATACACACCCCCAGGAGACATGGACAGACTCTGAAGGGACAGGATACAAATGGACACAGAGCTGGCACACAGGGGTAAGTTCCCCCATCATGGGATTGTCCCAGTTTTATTGATGCAGCTGGGGCTGCTGTCATGCAGTGCCACAGAGGCACGGGTGTCCATGGGTCTCAAGGACACAGGCTCTGCAGACGTCAGTGCTGGGGTCAGCTCAGCGATGGGAGTTGTTGGCTCCCCATGCCAGGGCTTTGCATGCCCCAGGCCAACTCTGCCTGCTCCTCATTCCAACAGTGACGATGGCTCTGGAAGAGCCTCGAGCTGTGGCAGTGCCAGCTACAGCTGCGAGTTCTTCTGCGCTGGCACCAGGCCACGCTGGGGCTGATTGAGTGTAAGACCCCTGTTCACTGCGAGGCCCCCATGTGTCCGCACGTGAGCCCTCATGCTGCAATGTGAGCTCTTGGTCCTCATGTGAGCCCCTCGTGCACCCTCGTGTGAGCCTCTCACATCCCACAAGCCCCCCTCTGCCCTACGAATGCCCCGTCCTCGTGTGAGCCCCCATGCATCCTCGTGTGATTCCCTCATGCCCTGCAAGTGCCCTGTCCTTATGCAAGCCCCCCATAACAGCACAAGACCCCTCGAGCATCCTCGTGCAAGCCCCCTCCCTGTGCCCCCCGAGTCCCCTGAGCCCCACAGGTGAGTGCCCTATTGGCAGGGGGCTGGGGAGGAGCCCAGGGGACGCTGCTGGCGGCAGGGGCACAGGATGCGGCCCATGGCACGGGAGAGGCTGGTGCTGAAGGCAGCGTAGATCCAGGGGTTGGTGCAGCTGGTGAGGCTGGCCAGGAGCATCGGGATGGTGAAGGCTGGGCCTGGGGGACACGAGGTCATCTGGAGTCATCCAAGCTCATGTGGGATCAGCAGGGTTCACCCAAGTAACCCTGACCCCATGAAAAGAAGTGACCCCATGGTGTTGTGTCCCACGTCCATAACCCCATCCCAATGCCCATCCCTATATCCTCTGTCTCCATGCCCATGTCCTCGTGTCCTCATGTCCCCATCCTCATCTCCATCACCATCCACCCACCTCTATGTCTCCAACACCTTCTCTATGTCCCCATCCTCATATCCTCATGTCTCCATCCCCACACCCCCCATCTTAGTGTCCCCATCCCCTTGTTCTGATTCCAACGTCCCCATGCCCATGTCTGCATTGCTATATCCCAAACCCATCCCCACGTCCTCATTCCCAACCCCACACCCACAACCCCATCCCAATATCCCCAGCCCCACATCCCCATTACTGCATCTCCATCCCCATGTTCTCTTCCCCATGTCCTCCTGTCCCCATCCCCGTCCTCATCCTCCTGTGCCCATTCCCATGCCCCCATCCTCACACCTCCATCCTAATGTCTCAAACCCACCTCCACAGCCCCATTTCTGCGTTCCCATCACTGCATCCCTATCCTTCCACCCCCGTGCCCACGTCTCCATCCCCATCCCAATGTCCCAACTGCATCCCCACATCCCCAACTCCATCACCAAGTCCACATCCCCATGTCCTCAACGCAATGTCCGCATCTCCATGTCCCCATCCTCACATCCCCAACCCCATCCTCACATCCTCAAGTCTATCCCCATGTCCCCATCCCCATGTCTCCATCCCCACATCCCCAACCCCATCCCAATGCCCATCCCTGCATCCCCATGTGTCCATGTCCCCATCCCAATGGCCCTGCCCCCATCCCAACATCCATCTCCACATCTCCCCTCCCATCACACATCCCCTCCCCCTTACCTTCCACCGGAGCCTGGGGATCCCAAACTGCCCACAACTGGGCACAGAAGAAGGGACTCCAGCACCCTATGTAGACCCCCAACACCACTAGTGCCATCCGATAACTCTTGGCCCTTGCCCTTCCCAGTCCTTTCCGACGTCCCCGTGGTCCCAATGCTCGTGTCACTGCCACCTGTAACCCCCCCCAACAACACCGCCGGGGCCACCAACACCGCCAGTGCAACCCAAGTGACGTAGGCACGGGCTCCCCAAGGTTGGATGAAGGTGGCCCAACAATCCTGCTCACCCGCTCCCACATCCTGTTGCCCAAAAATTCCCACCTGAGGCAACCCAAAGAGAAATGCCAGGGTCCAAGCAGTGGCCAACGGTCCCCACCGGCCTTGTACCCAAACCACAGTGGAGCGTGTCCACTCCACAACAGATTGAGCCCACCCCATGGTGACCCGTGCCCATCCCATCACAGCTTGAACCCACCTCATGATGGCCCATGCCCACCTCAAGGTGGCCTGTGTCAAACTCATGGTGGCCAAAGACCACCCCATGATGGCCCATGACCAACCCATAGCGGCCCAAGACCACCTCATGGTGGCCTGAGACCACCTTATGATGGCCTGTGAGCACCTCATGGTGGCCTCAGACCTTCCCATGGTGGCCTGTACCCACTCTGTGGTGGTCAGTAACAAGGTCCTCGTGGGCACCTGGTAGGAGGGAGAGAGTGATGGGGACGTTGGGGGGGTGACATGGGGGTCTGAGGACATAGAGAGGGAGACATGTGGTATTGGGGACACCTGGTTGACATGGGAGGTGGGAGGAATGGGGATGGCACAAGGAGTTGAGGACCTCAGGGATGTGACATGGGGGGCTGGGGATATCGGGCTGACATAGAGAGTGGGGGACATCAGAGTGGAAGGGACAGCTGGGGGACAGAGGGGGGACGTTGTGGTGATGATGTCCTCGCTGTCCCCTTGTCCCGAGCATCCAGTGGGTTCCCACACACCATCCCAAGTGTCCCTGCGTCCCAGTGCCCCATCCCTGCTGTCCCCACCTCCCCAGCCCCAGCACCCAATGGGTCCCCGTTTCGCATCCCTAGTCTCCCAAATGTCCCCGCTTCTCTGTCCCCAGCACCCAATGCATCCCCTTGTGCCATCCCTGGTGTCCCCATGTCCTTGTGTCCCATTCATTGTGCCGCTGTGTCCTTGTCCCCAGCACCCAGTGGGTTCCTGTGTCCCATCCTTGGTGTCCTCATGTCCCTGTGTTCCATACCTGGTAGGCCATGTGTTCCCACATCCCTGTGCCCAGCACCCAGTGGGTCTCCATGTGGCACCCCTAATATCCTCACGTCCCTGTACCTCATCTGTGGTGTCCCCACACTTCCATCCCCAGAACCTACTGGGTCCCCATGCCCCATTCTTGGCATCCCTGTGCCCTTGTGTCCCATCCGTGGTGTCCCCACACCCCCATCCCCAACAACCAATAGTTCCCCATGCACCACACCTGATGTCCCCACATCCCCACGCCCCATCCTTGCTGTCCCTAATGTTATCACATTCCCGTTCCCAACACCCAACCGGTCCCTGTGCCCCATCCCTGGTGTCCTCACATCCGCATGCCCCATTCCCAGTGTCCTCCGAACTCTGCCCCCAGCATCCAATGTGTCCCCACGTCCCACCCCTGATGTCCCCACATCTCCGTCCCCAGCACCCAGTGGGTCCCTGTGCCCCATGCTTGGTGTCCCCATGACTCTGCACCCTCTCCATGTTGTTGTCGTGTCCTTGCTCCCCATCCACACTCCCCCGACGCCTCCATCCCCACGACCCCCAGCACAGCCCATCCCTGTGCCCCCCACCCCGCCGCCCCCCAAGGGGTCTGCAGATGGCACGGTGGCGGTTGTAGGCCATGGCCACTGCCACGTAGGCTGGGGCAAACATGGCCACCCCTTGGAGATACTTGGTGACCCGACAGAGGACATCTGGGCCCTGGAAGCGATCAGTGACATCCCAGAGGAGCTGGGGGAGCACCTGCCCCCCTGCCACCCCCAGGTCGGCCATGCTGAGGTGTCGGAGGTAGCGGCGCAAGGGGGGGGCTGGGCGCGGCGGGGCGTGTCCTCTGCGAGGGCGCAGGGCCAGGAGCACCAGCACGTTGCCCCCCAACGCCAAGGTCAAGATGACAGCCAGGACCCCAACTTCGGCCGCAGCCAGCCGGGCATCACGGGGGGGCCAGGGAGTGCCCGAGGGGGTGGGAGGTGGGGCGGTCTGTGGAGGAGAGAGGGGGTGAGGGGAGGTCTGTGAGGAGCCGGGGAGTGGGAACTGAGTTAGAGGTGGGGAGAGGGGGAGTAGAAGGGGTGGTGGTGTCTGTGGGGAGAGGGGAAGTGTGGGGAGCTGGGTTAGAGAGAGGGGAAGGGAGAGAGAGGGGGTAAGATTGAGGGGGGGGTTGGGGAGAGAGGGAATGCGGGGAGGAGAGAAAGGGAGTGGGGGGAGAATTCTGGGTCGGGTGACTGGGAGGACTTGAGGGGGGCTGGGGGAAGGAGAGGACGGATGGGGGGGTAAGAATGGGGGGGCTGGGGGGAGAAGGAGGTGGGAAAATTGGAGAGTGGGTGAGGGATGGGGAGCAAATGGGGGCTGTGGGGAGGGGGGATTCAGGGGGGAGTGAGGGGGCTGGGGAGGATAGAGGCGATTAAAGGGGGATGGGGAGATCTGGGAGGGGAGGGGCATATGGGAGTGGAGCAGGAGGGTAGGGGTCTGAGTTGGGGGGAAAGGGGGTAAAGAGGGTATATTGGGGTGGGGGGTAAAAATGGGGTGGGGGTTCTGGGGTTCAGGGGCTGTAGGGCACGGGGTGTAGGAGAGGTGGGGGTACTAAGAATGGGAGGGCTGTGGGGAGAGGAGGGTAGAGAGGGTGGGGGTTAAGAATGAGAGGGCTGGTAGGGGATGGGAGTAGAGAAGGGTCGAGGGAGTGGGGGGCATAATGGGATCTGTGAGGAGAGGGGAAAGAGGGGGAAGGGGGATCGTGGGATCGGGTAGTTCTGGAGGGGAGAAGGGGTGTGGGGAGGGGGTGGGGGTTCTGGGTTAGAGAAGGGGTGTGGGGAGAGGGAAAAGCAAGGCTGGAGTTGGAATGGGGGAGATTGGGAGAGAGAGGATGGGGGTCTGTGGGGCAGAGAGGGGCTGGAAGGTCTGGGGGAGGGGAGAAGGTCAGGAGGGGTCTGGGGGCAGAGGGGGTGGGGAATGGGCAAGGTGCAAGGGCGGGAGGGGACATGGGGGTTGTGCAAGGGGGGCATGTAAGGGGATGCAAAAGGAGAACGCACACACCTAGCCCCCGCCCCACATGCCCGGGTCCCTCCCTACCTCCATGCCTGGTTTGAGGGGGATCCCTCAGTTGCAGAGGGGGCCAGTGCTCCCCGCACTCTTGGGTCCCCCCTCGCACCAGTAAAGCTGATGCAGGTGGAGCTGTGAGAGGCCAGGGTGAACTGGGCAGACTGGTTCTCCCCTCTGTTTTACCCCTAGGCGCCGTCCCCCTCCCCCCCTCCCCCCCACTGTGCTCTGACATCATCGTTGGGGGGGGGGAGGAAGCATCAATTCCTTCCTCATTCCCGAAAATCTTGATAAGGGAAGGAAAGAAGCTAGGAATCCAGATGGACCAGATCCAGGCGTTTGGGGGAGGGGATTGGGGGTAACCCCCGCCCCAGAGAGAGGGTGACAAAGACTCCAGGCCGAGCAGACCAAGTGACTTCAACTGCTCCTGGGACTCTTCCCCTCTAAACCCTTCACCAGCTCTGTGCCCTCCAGGAGCTTCAGGTCCCTGTTATCCAGGGGTGCCCTAAACTGCCCTCAGCACTTGGGGTGGGGCTGCCCCAGTGTGGAGCAGGGCAGGACAATCCCCTCCGTCACCTGGCTGGTGATGCTGTGCTAGATGCACCCAGAACATGATTGCTGTCTTAGCTACCATGCTGCTGGCTCACTGTCATCTTGCTGTTGGCCAGAGCCCCCTGACCCCTCTCCTCAGGGCTGCTCTCCAGCCTCATGTTGCCAAGGCTGGGTGGACACCCGGGGTTGCCGTGTCCCAGGGGCAGAACCCAGCTCCCTGTGGCTGGCGATTGCCCAGCTCTCCAACCCGTCCAGACCCCTCTGCAGAACCTCCTCACCCTCACAAGTGTCAGCAGCTCCCCCCAGTTTCGTGTTATCAGCAAACCATGCCCCCACATCCCCCCTTGTCACCCATGTCCCCAATGTCACCCTGTGTCACCCCATGTCCTCCATGTTCCCTCTACTGCCCCATCCCCCCATGTCCCCACCCCCTCATGTCCACATGTTCCCCCCAT
This sequence comes from Cuculus canorus, assembly GCF_017976375.1. NCBI lineage: Eukaryota > Metazoa > Chordata > Aves > Cuculiformes > Cuculidae > Cuculus > Cuculus canorus. The sequence goes on along the minus strand of NW_026527858.1, from coordinate 4,986 downwards.
CACCCCCACAGTTGCCCCCATGTCCCACCCATCCCTATCAACCACTTTTCTTCTCACTCCCCCAACATCCCCCCATATCTCCCGTGTCCTCACATTCTCATAACCACCCTGTCCCCCCACCCCAATGTCACCCATGTCCCCTCATCACCCCATATCCCCACACTCTCCCACACAATTTCATAGAATCACAGAATGGATTGAGTTGGAAGGGACCTCAAAGCCCATCCAGTCCCACCCCTTGCCATGGGCAGGACGTGTTCCATCAGATCAGGCTGCTCAAAACCCCATCAAACTAGCCTTGAGCATCTCCAGGGGTGAAGCAACCATGACTGCTCTGGTTGACCTGGGCCAGGGCCTCCTCGCCCTCACAGGAAAACATTTCTTCCTAAGATCTCATCTCAATTTCCCCTCTTGCAGCTGAAAACTGTTCCACTCATCCTATCCCTCCACTCCTTGACCAGAAGCCCCTCCCCAGCTTTCAAGCAACCCCTTTCAGTACTGGAATTTGCTCTAAGGTCTTCCCGAAGCCTTCTCTTCTCCAGGCTGGACAACTCCAGCTCTCCCAGCCTGTCATCATATGTGAGGTGCTTCAGCCCTTGGATCATCTCTGTGGCCTCTTCTAGACTCGTTTCAACAAATCCATGTCATCCAGTGGTTCTCCACCCTCAGGGGAGAAACGCTCACCTTTCATGGCCCAAAGCATTTCTCTGGGGGCTTAGCCTGGTTCCTCTCCACAGTCCCTCCCTGCCCCAAGTGAAGAGTCACTACCCAGTTCCCGTTCCCTCTGCTGGCACTGGGGCTGCAGGAGCTCTGAGGGCCAGTCTCTGGCTGGGGCTGCAGAGCTGGCTGCCCAGGGTGGGTTTTGATGGCATAAAGACAGCTTTGTTGCAGAGGGGCTTTGCCCAAGGGGGACCCCAAGTAGATCTATGTCTGCATGCAGTTGGCCCCACTGCCAGAAACCAGATGAGGATTTCTCCCTCTGATATCCTCAGTGTGGTCACCCCCCCGCGACAATCTCATCCCCAAGGATGGTCCACTAGGCCTGCTGGGCAGTGGCTGGAGCAGTTTCAAACTTCACACCAAAGCTGCATGCTGGGATGTGCTGTGGTGTGTGACATTGCTCCAGCAGTGCCAGCGGCAGCAGCAGCAGCAGTGTTGACAGCATGGTGCAGGCATGAGAGTCTGTGGTCCCAGCTCACCTTTTTATCCTCTTCCTCCTGGTGGCCCTGGAAGCCCAGGACATCCAGACTGCTCTGTGGAGAGTGAGGGGATCAGGTGGGCGGGTGGCAAGGGGCGGCACACAGCCCTGGGCAGCATGGGGCCATGCCCAGTGCGCCTCAAGGTGGCAGCAGGGCTGAGTCAGGGCTGGGAGAGCAGTGGGGCCAGGCTAGGTTGGGGGAGCCATGCACTGCAAGTCCCTGGGAAAGAAGTGGATCACAACAACTCATGGAAACGGGCTGGGTTCCATCTGTGCCTGTCAGATCTTGTCTGTGAGCCTCAGGGCAACCCCACAGGTCGTCAGTGGAGTGAGTGGCACTGAGGGTCTCATGAGCTGTTCATAGGACATTCACCTTCCTATTATCTTGGCTGTGACATGTGGAAGAGCAGAGGGGAATGGGTCAGGTCATAGAATCATAGAATCATTAGGTTGGAAATGAGATCATCAGTTCCAACTGTACCTGTCCACTACTAAATCATATCCCTCAGCACTTCATCTACCCACCTGCAGGGATGGTGACTCAATCACTTCCCTGGTCAGCCTCTGCCAGGGCTTGATAACCCTTCCTGTGAAGAAATTTTTCCTAATGTCCAATCTAAACTTCCCCTGATGCAGCTCGAGGCCATTCCCTCTTGTTTTATCATCTGTCTCTTGGGAGAAGAGAGCAACACCCATCTCTCTATAACCTCCTTTCAGGCAGTTTTAGACACTGATAGAGTCTCCTCTCAGCCTCCTCTTCTCCAGGCTAAACTACCCTGGTTCCCTCAGCCGCTCCTCGTAAGACTTGTTTTCCAGTCTCTTCACTAGCTTTGTCGCTCTTGTTCCCCCATCACACCCACAGTTACCTCCATGTCCCCCCATCCCCATCGACCACTTTTCTTCTCATAGTCTCCCCACCCCACCCATCGCTCTTGGTGATGTCGCTCTTGACCTGGGCGCTCTGTGCCCTGGGCGCTCTGGCCTGGGAAGGTCTTTGCCAGCCTCTCCCACCATGTGCTGCTCCTCATGCCGCTTACAGAGCTGGTTGGGTCTGAGTTTAGAGCTGGTGTGAGCTTCAGGGGAGTCCTTTCTCCCAACAGCTCTGTGCCTGGTTCATGTTGGATCATCATGGTCCAGACATCCAGTAACTGTCTGCACGATGCTCCTGAGTGCATGGGAGAGAGGAGTGTCATGGAGTGATCCTGTGTTTGAGGTGCATTTGTCTCCATTCCAATGGGAAAATTAGTCTGGACTATTTCACGGGAGCTGCTCTCTTCTGTTTTACAGGCATGACTGGAGGCAATGGATGTCCAGCTGCCCAGCAGGGTTCCAGAACTAGTGCACAGGGAGATTGCATAGGTGCGTCATAGCTTTTGACCTCCTTTGGGAGCTGCAGCTGAAAGCCCACAAGGGAGCAAGGCCTCTCCTGTGGGCATGAGAATACAGACCTGCATCGTGTGTGCTGCCCCATTCCATGACCTCATTTTGTTCTGCTGTTCAGCTGTGCTGGAGTGATCACTGTGCGTGATGGAAACTTCTCATGGATATTTGGGTGCAGATGTGGCTCCTGCACCAGCTCTGTGGCTGCATTCTGCACTGGAGCCCACCTGGCATCCCAGGGGTTGTCGTCACTCTTGGCTGACTGTATAGACTGAGTGCTCATTGTCAAGATTTTGTTAGTGAGACATTTAACTGGATGCTCTCTGTTAAGGTCTTCAAAAAGCAAAATATGAAGCCAAACCAGGGAAATCTTCACAGCAGAGAACAGAAATCCTGAAGAAAATCTTTGAACAACTGGAGAAAGAACATGGTGGGTATGCAGCCCTCTTAACCACAGGGCTTGGGAAGTGGAGGGTTTAGAGACCTGCATGGACAAGCCAGAGCCTATACCAGCAAAAAGGGATTGACTGGAGCCTTACTGTGCTGACACATGATGTCAGGCCTTGCAGGTGCTGCTGAGCCACAGAGATGGTCCAGAGTCTCTGCCACCAGTGGTGGTCCCAGCTGAGCCCCAGCACAGCTACTGCTCCCCAAGGTCAGGGGCAGAAGGCAATCAGGCAGTGCCAGTCTCTGATGAGGAAATGGGAGTAGTCCAGTCAACACATGTGCCAAGTAATTGTTCCTCAATCAGCCAGAACCATCTATCAAAACCCCTGTAGGTCAGCAGGCTCTTCCCCTGGTGCTCCTGCTGTACTTGCTGTGAGAGCCAAACTGTTAGAATGGAGTGAGTGTTCCTAAAGAAGCTGGGAGTGGCTCTCTGGGGATGAGCAACAGTTCTGGGGCACAGAGTCATTGCTCTCAGTGTCCCACAGTGATGCTCACTTGTAACCCTCTGCAGGTGCAGGGAGGTGCTCACCCGCCACTGACCCCAGCTAAGAGGGATTGCAGAACTTTGCTGTTTGGGGAATGAGGCCATCAGAACCGTGCTCAGCAGAGAATGGGAAATGTGATTCTTAACGGAATGCACCTCCTGCCAAACCTGCATCCCAGAGCTTGCTGGGAGTCCTCCAGGCACAACAGAAGGGGTCCCTGCTGTGAGCTAGGGTCCAAAGGGATGCACTGAGGGATCAGGCACAAGCTTAGGGGGGACCTGCACTGTCCCTCTGCATCCTCTGCCTGAGCCATGCTGAGGCTCTGCCTTTCTCTGACTCTTGGCAGTGCTGGATCTTGGGGGGAAGCCCACCTAGATCAGATATATTATTTTTTCAACAGAATCCAGGTCCTGAGCTCTAGATCGGTCACAGTGTGCTCTATGAGTTTTAATTTTTCAGTGTTTAAAACAAAGAAAGAACAAGGCAGATCATTCAGGATGTGTTGGGAACACGCTGTAAGCCAGGTTCTGGCACTGGGAATGCTGCACTGTGCAGCGTAGGCTCCATTTTAGCAGCTCACTTCAGTGTATTAGTAGTCAATTGACTTTGATGGGTTCGCTCACTGGGGGAGTTTGCTGGATCACTACTGTGTGTGGATGTTCAGCAGGGAAATAGTCTCACTGTGTGTCTGCCACTTCAAAAATCCACTTATGTTGGATTTCAATTCCATGTATTTTCCTGGACCTGGCAAGTTTTTGCTTTTTAGCCTTCATGTATTTGAAAAGGTCATTTACTTCCTATCAGAACAGCTTGCATTGTACAGAAACTGTGTGCTGGGATATGTGCAGGAGCATGAGAAACCTGGCTTTCCTCTGGAAATGCAACCTCTGTCTTTCAGCTTTTGTTTGGAGAGCAGTTGTCTAGTTAAGGTGAGTGAGATTTACTGGCTCTAAACAGGTCTGAAACTCAGTGCTAAAGAGCAGAGTACCCTGAGAGAACCACAGAATCAGAACCATAGAATGTCCTGAGTTAGAAGGGCCCCACAAAGATCATCAAGTCCAACTGCTGTCCCTGCACAGGACAACCCCAACATTCACACCATGCGACTGAGGGTGTTGGCCAAATGCTTCAGGAATATTGTCAAGCTTGACACCTCGACTGTTTGCCTGGGAGCTGTTCCAGTGCTCCACCACCCTCTGGGTGAAGAACCTTTTCCTCATGTCCAATCTAACCCTCCCTTACCTCTCAGAGGTGCTGGGGCACACTTCATGTCTGACAGAGATGAGCTAGGGGCTTCTGAGGTAATGGGAGCCAACTGGGGAATACCTCAGAGCATTAAGGGGTGATATTGCGATTGGGGTGCACTGCTGCTCGACCATGAATCTGCAGCTGTGCTGGTTTGTGGTTCAGGACTGTTCCTGGTGCCATGGGGGCACAGTCTGTGGTGGTCTGTGCTGTAGGGGGCGTGGCTAGCTG